>NC_087233.1:0-130000 GCF_034640455.1 Diachasmimorpha longicaudata | reverse complement strand
GAGGTCAACACGGGAAAAGGTTTTCCCCCTGACGTCAGCAGCATGGGCCGACCAGGACCCATTTCACTCTCACCCTCTCATTCTCTCTCTCTCACACACACACACCGTCTGGCCCTCACTACAGTGGGACAGGCCCCACCGCCATCAAGCCATAAACTTGATTCCTCCCTGGAGGAATCCTACTACTCTCGCTATACTTAAACTATTCTATTGCCAAGGGCATATTCCTCAACATCTGGACCGAGTGTCGCGACGTTAGGAGGGATTTCCCCATAACAATATAAATGTCCAAAAATCTCCGATACTACATATATATGAAAAATTCATAATATATTATTTTTCAATACGTAATTTTAAATGACGTCGTAATAATTTAAATATATTTGAGAAGAAATTCAATCTCTCTCTCAATCAAATATTATTATCTTGACGAGCATTCAACTTTACAAACGCTTGTACGATTTATCAAATATTTTTCTGTCATATATAGACAGATAAACACAAATAAAATTGTAAGTAGTTTTTTTTAAAACAAACGACCCTCAGCTAGGCGTAGTCCGGGAATTGGATCCGTGGACCGCAATGTGCGTTCGAAATGTCGATGTTCATGTGTCCTGCAGTTCACAAGTTGACGCGCAATTAGCTGCGTTCTTCATCGACCCACGAGCCAAGTGATCCACCGTTCAGGGTAATCATAAAAAAAAATTTTTTTTTTTGAAAAATGACAGTCATTGAATATAAAAATATTCAATCCAATCTCGCAATCTTGTTTCAATAAAAAATACAAGATGCCTAAGCAAACACAAAATTCAATTTTATTACTATTCAGACTTGTGTTCACTTTACCGTACACGGAAAAAGAATATCAACTTTGAGAACAAAGTATCCATCTAATTACTTACGGCATGAAGAAAAAAATTTTGAAATTTATATAAAATCATCATCACCAATTGTATCTTGTGTGGCGAAAATCATTACTAAACCTTGGGCACGTTAAATACCCATCATGATGAAAAAAAAATTCCCATCAAATAGGTTACCCCACATAATCGATGATATAGTGATGATTTATAAATTTCATTATATTATCATACGTATATAATATGGTTACATGTTTTCACATGTTTTAGACCATATAACGTAAGGTTTTATTGATATAATATGATATTATATCAATATAAAGAATAAAAATTCAAAATTTTATATTCTCTTTTTGGAATAGAACACGTTAATGATCCTTCCGCAGGTTCACCTACGGAAACCTTGTTACGAGTTTTACTTCCTCTAAATGATCAAGTTTGGCCATCTTCCCGGAAACATCGGCAATGCCGAAACATTGCCGCGCACCAGTCCAAAGACCTCACTAAATCATTCAATCGGTAGTAGCGACGGGCGGTGTGTACAAAGGGCAGGGACGTAATCAACGCGAGCTTATGACTCGCGCTTACTGGGAATTCCTCGTTCATGGGGAATAATTGCAAGCCCCAATTCCTAGCACGAAGGAGGTTCAGCGGGTTACCCGGCCTTTCGGCCAGGGAAGACACGCTGATTCCTTCAGTGTAGCGCGCGTGCGGCCCAGAACATCTAAGGGCATCACAGACCTGTTATTGCTCAATCTCGTGCGGCTAGAAGCCGCATGTCCCTCTAAGAAGATTTATTTGTACGTCGGCAGTAACAACCACTAGACCGAAATCGAGGGCCTTCAAAATACCAGAAAGTACGCCTATTTAGCAGGCTAGAGTCTCGTTCGTTATCGGAATTAACCAGGCAAATCGCTCCACCAACTAAGAACGGCCATGCACCACCACCCACCGAATCAAGAAAGAGCTATCAATCTGTCAATCCTTCCGGTGTCCGGGCCTGGTGAGGTTTCCCGTGTTGAGTCAAATTAAGCCGCAGGCTCCACTCCTGGTGGTGCCCTTCCGTCAATTCCTTTAAGTTTCAGCTTTGCAACCATACTTCCCCCGGAACCCAAAAGCTTTGGTTTCCCGGAAGCTGCCCGCCGAGTCATCGGAGGAACTTCGGCGGATCGCTAGCTAGCATCGTTTATGGTTAGAACTAGGGCAGTATCTAATCGCCTTCGAACCTCTAACTTTCGTTTTTGATTAATGAAAACATTTTTGGCAAATGCTTTCGCTTCTGTTCGTCTTGCGACGATCCAAGAATTTCACCTCTAACGTCGCAATACGAATGCCCCCATCTGTCCCTATTAATCATTACCTCGGGTTTCCGAAAACCAACAAAATAGAACCGAGGTCCTATTCCATTATTCCCTGCACACAAAAAAAAAAAAAAAAAAAAAAAAGAGTTGCCTCCTAAGCATCACTACGTGAAGCTTTCTACTGTGCTGTACCTCGAAATTGCATACCAGCATTTGTTTAGTCTCATTCATCGGCTTCCTCTTTTCGCTATTTCAAGTTTTCCCCATTCTTACTATCAATTTGGCTGTGGTGTTTATTTATCCTCGCATCCTCATGCGAGAACACGAGTGGACCTACATTTTTAAGTGGGATCCGAACCACTGATTCCATGCACACGGTATTCAGGCGAACATAAGCCTGCTTTAAGCACTCTAATTTGTTCAAAGTAAACGTACCGGCCCACCTCGACACTCAATGAAGAGCACCGCGATGGGATATTAGTTGGACCGCTTTGCTTTCACAAAGGTAAATCCACCGGTAGGACGTCCCACCATCATGTCAGTTAAACACCGCGTGCGGTGAACCAACAGCGTGGCACACAGATTCAACTACGAGCTTTTTAACCGCAACAACTTTAATATACGCTATTGGAGCTGGAACTACCGCGGCTGCTGCCACCAGACTTGCCCTGCAATGGATCCTCGTTAAAGGATTTAAAGGGTTCTCATTCCGATTACGAGGCCTCGGATGAGTCCTATATCGTTATTTTTCGTCACTACCTCCCCGTGCCGGGAGTGGGTAATTTGCGCGCCTGCTGCCTCCTTGGATGTGGTAGCCGTTTCTCAGGCTCCCTCTCCGGAATCGAACCCTGATTCCCCGTTACCCGTTACAACCATGGTAGGCGCAGAACCTACCATCGACAGTTGATAAGGCAGACATTTGAAAGATTCGCCGCCGGTACGAGATCATGCGATCAGCACAAAGTTATTCAGAGTCACCAAAGTTAACGATGGATAGGGAAAACCTACCACCGATTGGTTTTGATCTAATAAAAGCATTCCTCCCATCTCTGGTTAGAAGTCTATTTTGCATGTATTAGCTCTAGAATTACCACAGTTATCCAAGCAAATGTGAGTACGATCCAAGGAACCATAACTGATTTAATGAGCCATTCGCTGATCCACCTTAATTCGGCATGTACTGAGAAATGCATGGCTTAATCTTTGAGACAAGCATATCACTACTGGCAGGATCAACCAGGGAGCTTCGATTTTTTTTCTTTTAAAATATGAAACTTTTTTCATTTTATTTGGTGTTAATATAACACATTTTTAAAATTAATTGTGCAACACATTTTATTTTGTATTTGGTTTATTAACATCAAATACATTTTGAGGTGTTTTGTTGATTTTAATTTCAAACACTTTCCTCTCATCCACATTTGTGAATGTGAAAACATTCATCGTTAGATTTTTAAACGACATGGTTATAAGAAATAACTTTTTTCATTTTGACAACTTTATAATTTTACTTGGAGTGAAGTAATTTACGCTCTGTTAGCGTTACACTTGGTTTTACAAAGAACACTATACACTTAAATTTTTCCGACACTGATTAATGAAACAAAAACCTCTAAATCTAAATAATCCTCGTCGGACCAACTTCTATCACTACTCGATTTTACTCTAAATCTACACGCGCTCACTGCTCTCTAATCTCTTTATTAACTCCTTACTACTTACTCCTCTTAAGAATATACCCTTGGCACCCCGGATTCATCCAACTGTGCCTCTTCCCCCACCACCGTTTTGGGGCTCTGTCTGCCATTTTCCGTCTATGGGAAATTCCCCAAAGTGGCGGAGTGGGCCAGCTACTAATGGCCTAGGCGCCATTAGTGGGACAGCGCGGGTTCTACTTTAATAAAATAATAATACTAGGTCTGAAAATCTCCGATACTACATCTATGTGACGATGTCGATTGTTGAAAAGGTTTTCCATGTCCCATTCGTAGGATTTTTCGGATCTTTCGCTTCGAAATTTTTCGTTAGGGACAGTCGGATACTCGTCACTCAACATGAAAGCTGTGTTTATAAGCGTAATTTCATGTGAGGAGCGCAAAATGACCGACATTCTGACTCGCCAATCACCCGCTGGCCGGTTTTCGAGGGGGATTGAGAATGTGGACAACCATTTTGACGTACCAACAATAATCGCATCAACTTCTTTCTTCTCTGTCAATATCCTTGCCAGGCTTTTCAGGTACGAATAGGTATACTCGTTTTTCGTATTTGCGATATTCTGTATGTGGGGATACTTTTTAAAAAGAGAAAAACCGTTTAATTTCTAGCAAATTGTATTATTGATAATAAACACTATCGTTACACTTGGTTTTACAAAGAGCACTATACACTTAGATTTTTCCGACACTGATTAATGAAACAAAAACGTCTAAATCTAAATAATCCTCGTCGAAGCAACTTCTATCACTCCTCGATTTTACTCTAACTTTACACGCACTCTCTGCTCTCTACTCTCTTTATTAACTCCTTACTACTTACCCCTCTTAGGAAAATACCCTTGGCACCCCCGATTCCACCAACTGTGCCTCTTCCCCCACCGCCGTTTTGGGGCTCTGTCTGCCATTTTCCGTCTATGGGAAATTCACCAAACGTGGCGGAGTGGGCCAGCTACTAATGGCCTAGGCGCCATTAGTGAGAGAGCGCGGGTTCTACTTTAATAACATAATAATACTAGGTCTGAAAATCTCCGATACTACATCTATGTGACCATGTCGATTGTTAAAAAGTTTTCCATGTCCCATTCGTAGGATTTTTCGGATCTTTCGCTTCGAAATTTTTCGTTAGGGACAGTCGGATACTCGTCACTCAACATGAACGCTGTGTTTATAAGCGTAATTTGATGTGAGGAACGCAAAATGACCGACATTTTGACTCGCCAATTACCCGCTGGCCGGTTTTCTCAGGAGGATTGAGAATGTGGATAACCATTTTGACGTACCAACAATAATCGCTTCAACTTTTCTTTAGTCAATATCCTATAGACGCTGTTCAGGAACGAATAGGTGTACTCATTTTTCGTATTTGAGTTATTCTCGATGTGATCATGTTAATTGTTGAACAAATTTTTCCAAGTCCCATCCGTGGTTCTTTTGATTCTTTCGCTTCGAAATTTTTCGTTAGGGACAGTCGGATACTCGACACTCAACATGAAAGCTCTCTTTATACGGGTAATTTGATGTCAGGAACGCAAAATGACCGACATTTTGACTCGCCAATCACCCGCTGGCCGGTTTTCGAGGGGGATTGAGAATGTGGGCAACCATTTTGACGTACCAACAATAATCGCATCAACTTCTTTCTTCTCTGTCAATATCCTTTCCAGGCTTTTCAGGTACGAATAGGTATACTCGTTTTTCGTATTTGCGATGTTCTCTATGTGGGGATACTTTTTAAAAAGAGAAAAACCGTTTAATTTCTAGCAAATTGTATTATTGATAATAAACACTAGCGTTACACTTGGTTTTACAATGAACACTATACACTTAAATTTTTCCGACACTGATTAATGAAACAAAAACATCTAAATCTAAATAATCCTCGTCGAAGCAACTACTATCACTGCTCGACTTTACTCTAAATCTACACGCGCTCACTGCTCTCTACTCTCTTTATTAACTCCTTACTACTTACTCCTCTTAAGAATATACCCTGGGCACCCCGGATTCATCCAACTGTGCCTCTTCCCCCACCACCGTTTTGTGGCTCTGTCTGCCATTTTCCGTCTATGGGAAATTCCCCAAACGTGGCGGAGTGGGCCAGCTACTAATGGCCTAGGTGCCATTAGTGAGAGAGCGCGGGTTCTACTTTAATAAAATAATAAAACTAGGTCTGAAAATCTCCGATACTACATCTATGTGGCCATGTCGATTGTTGAAAAAATTTTCCATGTCCCATTCGTAGGATTTTTCGATTCTTTCGCTTCGAAATTTTTCGTTAGGGACAGTTGGATACTCGTCACTCAACATGAAAGCTGTCTTTATAAGGGTAGTTTGATGTGAGGAACGCAAAATGACCGACATTTTGACTCGCCAAATTCCCGCTGGCCGGTTTTGGAGGGAGATTGAGAATCGGGATAACGATTTTGCCGTACCAACAATAATAGCATCCACTTTTTTTTCTCTGTCAATATCCTTCCTAAGCTTTTCAGGAACGAATAAGTATACTCGTTTTTCTTATTTGAGATATTCTCGATGTGATCATGTTGATCGTTGAACAAATTTCTCCGAGTCCCATCCGTGGTTCTTTACGATTCTGTCGCTTCGAAATTTTTTGTTCGGGACAGTCGGATACTCAACAGTCATCATGAAAGCTGTGTTTATAAGCGTAATTTGATGTGAGGAACGCAAAATGACCGACATTTTTACTCGCCAAATTCCCGCTGGCCGGTTTTGGAGGGAGATTGAGAATCGGGACAACGATTTTGCCGTACCAACAATAATAGAATCAACTTTTTGATGTGAAACATCTATAGGCGCACTCCTAAACCGAATCGTTGGCGTGGCGATACTTGCCGTGGCGAGCAATCGCCACGCTATACTATGGTATGCCTATCTATATTCTGTGTAGTAGAGTGTACGGTGTGGCTTCTCACTCAGTTCGACGTTGTTGTTTACTACGGTACACATAACCTGCGTTTTATTTAATTTTTCATTTCAATTTTTGACAATAAAATATGTGCGACAGTGATAACTCAGAAGATTAAAGTGATCAACCTTGTGCAAAGAAAGTGAAACTACACTATGGTATACTACCAAGTCATCAGTAAGTAGATCGTATTTTTCAAGTCTCCATAAATGTAATTATTATATTTTTATATTTAATTAATTATGTTCATATTAATCATATTAATAATTTATATAAATTATATTAATATTATCTTCAATTAAGTATTCTTTTATTATTCATGAAGGAATTAATATAGAAAAATTTATTAATAAAATTTATATTTGCAAATCTTTAGTCATATATTGCAATAATTAACTAAGATTTGAGTTCATGAGTATATTGAAGCGACACTTAAAATTTTTTTTTTTTGTGTATTTTAATATCATATTGTTTTTAAATATTTCAGTTCCCAACAATCATCGCAGGGATCACAACATATTCTTATTGAAACTGGACGCCACCCTGATCATTCAAACACAAGGCATGCTATCAATCTTGTGTAAGACTTTATTAATCGAATAGTACCAGACTATTGTAATTTTTATCGTATTTTTCTCTGTCTGTATCCTTGCTAAGCTTTTCAGGAACGAATAAGTATACTCGTTTTTCCTATTTGAGATATTCTCGATGTGATCATGTTGATCGTTGAACAAATTTCTCCGAGTCCCATCCGTGGTTCTTTTCGATTCTTTCGCTTCGAAATTTTTCGTTAGGGACAGTCGGATACTCGTCACTCAACATGAAAGCTGTGTTTATAAGCGTAATTTGATGTCAGGAACGCAAAATGACCGACATTTTGACTCGCCAATCACCCGCTGGCCGGTTTTTCCAGCAGGATTGAGAATCGGGACAACGATTTTGCCATACCAACAATAATAGCATCAACTTTTTTTTCTCTGTCAATATCCTTCCTAAGCTTTTCAGCAACGAATAAGTATACTCGTTTTTCCTATTTGAGATATTCTCGATGTGATCATGTTGATCGTTGAACAAATTTCTCCGAGTCCCATCCGTGGTTCTTTTCGATTCTTTCGCTTCGAAATTTTTCGTTAGGGACAGTCGGATACTCGTCACTCAACATGAAAGCTGTGTTTATAAGCGTAATTTGATGTCAGGAACGCAAAACGACCCTCATTTTGACTCGCCAATCACCCGCTGGCCGGTTTTCGAGGGGGATTGAGAATGTGGACAACCATTTTGACGTACCAACAATAATCGCATCAACTTCTTTTTGATGTGAAACATCTATAGGCGGACCCCTAAACTGAATCGTTAGCGTGGCGAAACTTGCCGTGGCGAGCATTCGCCAGGCTATACTAAGGTATGCCTATCTATATTCTGTGTAATAGAGTGGACGGTGTGCGGATGGGCCGCCACGCTATACTGAGGTATACCTATATATATTATGTGTAGTAGAGTGTACGGTGTGGCTTCTCACGCAGTTCCACGTGGTTCTTTATACGGTACAGATAACCTGTGTTTTATGTAATTTTTTATTTCAATTTTGGAAAATAAAATATGTGTGATAGTGATAACTTAGAAGATCAAAGTGATCAACCGTGTGCAAAGAAAGAGAAACTAGACTATGGCATACTACCAAGTCATCAGTAAGTAGATCCTATTTTTCATGTCTCCATAACTGTAATTTTATATCTATATATTTAATTAATTATATTGATATTAATCATATCAGTAATTTATAAATTATATTAGGATTAATAATTATATAAATTATATTAATATTATCTTTAATTAATTATTTTTTTATTATTCATGAAGGAATGAATATGGACAAATTTATTAACTAAATTTATATTCTCAAATCTTTAGTCATATATTGAAATAATTAACTAAGATTTGAGTTCATGAGTATATTGAAGCCATACTCAACATTTTTTTTTTTTTGGTATATTTTAATATCATATTTTTTAAAATATTTCAGTTCTCAACAATCTTCACAGGCATCACAAAATATTATTATTGAAACTGGACGCCATCCTGATCAGTTGAACACAAGGCATACCATCAATGTTGTGTAAGACTTTACTAATCGAATAGTACGAGACTATTTTAATTTTTATGTTAGATTTTATTAACATATTTATATTTTTTTCAGAGTGAACAATAAAAGAGAATATCAAAAACAATACAGGGAGCGGAACAGAGACAAATTGAAACATCGTGAAGCGGAAAGAAGAAAACGTATACAATCTTCACAAAGCATTATCGGACCGTCTACCTCTTCAAAATCAAATATAATGGAAGTAATGGAAGAACCAGTAAGTGCTACTTCATCTACTCTTCAAAATAAAAGAGACAGCCAAAAAAGATACAGGGAAAAGAACAGAGAAAAATTGAGACAGCGTGAAGCGGAAAGAAGGAGACGTCTACAGAATGCAGAAAGTATTATAGAATTATATACTTCTCCAAATATAGAAAATATAGAAATAATTACGGAACCAATAATCGTGATAGATGAAGTAAGTACAAATCCTCGAAATTTAACTGGTTTGGGAGAAATGGAGCATGAAGTGTTTGACATACCACAGCAAAATTTAACTAACCCATCAAGCGCAAATATTGCCAAAATTCCGAATAACTATAGTCAATTTAGACACCATAGAACAGCTCATGAATATTTCATCAGTAACTTTAAAAATAATGAATTTGGACATCCTTGTTCAATTTGTGATCGACTTTGGTTTGAAAAAGATTTAAAGAAACCATCTACATCTGGAACTATAATTAATACAATAGCCAATGTGGAAAATGTGGATTCCCTTAAAATTTGCTCTACTTGTAAATCAGCATTAGACAAAGAAAAGATTCCTATCTTGTCAGTTTATAATGGATTTCATTACCCAAAAATACCACAGCATTTACCAAAAATCGATTTCATCACTGAAAGGCTTATTTCTCCACGAATTCCTTTCATGCAAATAAGAAGATTAAGACACGTTCAAGGACAATTCGGTATATACGGACAAATTATCAATGTTCCTGTTGTTGTTGATACAATGGCACGATCACTTCCAAGAAATGTCAATGATGAACATTGCATTTATGTACACATTAAAAAAAAAATGATTCATAAAAGTAGTTTTGTACATGGCTTAGTTAACATCGGATCAATTAAAAAATGGTTATACTATTTGATTACTACACCTTTATATCAGCACTACAAAATTACAGTTGATAAATCATTTTTTATTCAAGAAACACCACTAATTACACAACAGAACATAAATGAATTTAGCGAAAATATTGATCTTGAAGAAAGCCTTACTGCTCAACAACAAACTTTGGTATGGAATGAGGAAAAATATTTGCGATTAGCGCCAGGGCAACAGAATATTCCACAGAGTTTATTATTCGACGAGCATGCCGAAGAGCTATCATTTCCTAGTATTTACATGGGACACTTTCGGAAATTCAGAGATACAGTCAACGTTACGCCTTTTATGATGGCATCTAGTGAATTGCGGCGTAAGGATCGTCGAGGAGTCGATCCGTATCACTTGTTATATATGGCTGTAAAAATTATGAGACTGCGAGTTCGTGACTGTTTAACGATCGCGTTTAAACTTGTTGGTACAGATAGCACTATAACCAAGGAACAAGTTCAATCTGAAGACTATATTCATAACTGCATGGAGTCAAATCTAGCTTTCTTACGTTCAATACCAAATTCAGTTTGGTATTGGTCTTCAAGGAAAAAAGATTTGTTTGCAATGATACGGCAGCTAGGGAAGCCAACTGCATTCATGACACTAAGCGCAAATGAAATAGGGTGGCCGGATTTATTAACATTGCTGTATAAATTAGCTGAAGGAAAAGAAGATGTGCAAAATCTCATCGTACCAGAACTCAACTTTATCCAAAAAAGTTCATTAATTAACAACGATGCTGTAACATGTGCTATTCATTTCAACAAGCTAGTTAATGTTATAATGACGATTTTACAATCAAAGAAGTTTAGTCCTTTTGGTAAATTTAGAGTCATAAACTACTTTCTGAGGATTGAATTTCAACATCGTGGAAGTCCACACGCGCATATTCTTTTATGGCTTGATAATGCTCCCAGCGATATTCTTAGAACAGAGCAAAAAAAAGCAATAGAAATGATTGATAATTTAGTGTCAGTATCAACTTCAGAGGCATCCGGAAATATAAAATTACTTACCCATAAGCATACTTTCACGTGCTACAAAAAAATTAGATCCTCTTCAGTGCAAAAGTGCCGATTTGAAGCACCATTCATGCCTTGTAAATCCACAATGATTTTAATACCGATGGAAAAAACTGATCCACTTTACAAAAAACATTTGATAAGATATAATGAAATAAGAATTAACTTAGAAAGTAATGATTATGGCAGTATTGATGATTATTATGAAAGTAATAATATCAGATCAGACGAAGAATACACAGATATTCTAAGATCTGGTATTAGTAGGCCAAAAATATTCTATAAACGACATCCATCCGAAAAATGGCACAATACTTTCAATCCGTTTGTTTTTAATGTATTAAAATCTAATATGGATTTCCAAATAATTACGGAAGAATATTCTTGTGCGGCATACGTGGTTGAATATGTAAATAAGACCAACAGAGGTATTAGTAGTTTGCAACGTCAGATAATAGAAGTTATGAATGAAAATCCCGAATTTGATATTGTTGAAATAACTCGTAAAATGAGTGTTGACATGCTAAATACCATTGAGATGAGTAGTCAAGAAGCTGCTTGGTATCTTCTACGGTTACCAATGTCTAAATCATCAATAGCAATTCAGTATATTAATACTTGTTGGCCTATTGAACGACAGAGGATTAAAAAAACACAAAAACAAATAGATGAACTGGATGACGAATCGACGGATATTTGGAAGGAAGATTGGTATGATAAGTATCAGAAACGGCCAGAAGAACTGGAAGCTATTTCGTTAGCTCAATTTGTTTCCAAATATACCAAAAACAAGAAGGGGGAATACGTCAAAAAACAGCAGCCTCGAATTATTCGTTATAGAAATTATGACATGGCTCAGGATTACAACGAGTACAGAAGAGAAATGGTTACCTTACATATACCATTTAGAAATGAAGATACAGAAATATTAGCAGATATGAAATTCACAACTATCTATGATATACACGAAAATGAAATTTTAGAAAAGAGAAAAGAATTTGAGTTGAATATTGATGTTCAGAAGACAATTGATATATGCCGACAGTTATGTCATGAGGATGAGCCAATAGATAACGAATCAGAAATTCGAGACTTGGCTACAAGATTTCCAGAACCAAACCCTTTCGAAGAATTGTACAGAAATCCGGATGCTGCTGTTAATGAAGATTTACGTATAGCTACACTTAAAAGCTTGGGAGCAATAGCCAAAAGACGAGAAAACATCATGAGTAATGATCGTTTTTGCGAGCTGATGAGAAGTGCAAATGAAAAGCAAAAAGATTTGCTTTTACACGTCATTCATCACAATTTATTGGCGGAAAAGTCTCCTTTACAATTATTTTTTACTGGGCCAGCTGGATGTGGAAAAACCTTCGTAATAAAATTGATAATGGAAATCTATAACAGATTTTCTGAAAATGATGGGTTCTGCAATTCATATATTACGTGTGCTTCGACTGGTAAAGCTGCAGTAGCTATTGATGGAACTACTATTCATACTGCATTAAAAATATCGTTATCAAAACTAATTCCGTTATCTATAGAAAGAGCACAACAATATCGATGCTTATTTAAATACGTCAAAGTTTTAATAATTGACGAAATCAGTATGATTGGTGCCGAGCTCATGAACCAAATAGACGCAAGACTAAAGCAAATAACTGGAAATTTTGATGAAAATTTTGGTGGACTAGACATTATTTTTATTGGAGATTTGCGGCAGCTACCTCCAGTCCGAGCAACTCCAATCTATAAGCAGTCAAAACAACGGATGGTTGGACCCTTACTTTGGCGAGGATTAAAATTCTACGAATTAACTCAAATAATGCGTCAAAATAACGAAATGTTTGCTTCTATTCTCACTAAAATTGGTAGTGGTATAATTTTAAATGATAATGAATTGGCCGTTATCGAGTCCAGATTTTTTACGAAGGAAGATGTCTCACAACGGTGTCCAAGTGGTGTACGATTATTCCATGATAATGCATCGGTTAACGCATACAACATGCAAGCTCTACAAACTGAAAATAAAATAGATTCAATTGCAATAGACGTGATTTCTGGCTGTACTAATCATGAGCAGGAAGCGAATATGAGACAAAAATTGCACAAGATGTCAGTGATTGATACAGGAGGGTTGCCATACGAAATTATTTTTGTTATTGGCAAACCTTACATTATTACAACTAACATAGACGTGGTAGACGGATTAGCTAATGGCGCCGTTGGAAACCTTATTCATATCGAACAAAACGAAGAAAATCAAGTTACTCGCATATGGCTAGTTTTTCCAGATAAAAACACTGGTACAGTGGCTAGAAGAAAAGCCGCTGCCTTTGTTGCAGAACATTATATCGATAAACGTGCTGTGCCTATTGTGCGTCGAACTTCAGCAATATCACTCAATAATAATAAAACTATTGTGGGTAAAAGAAATCATTTCCCATTGATATCAGGATGTGCTATGACTATTCATAAGTCTCAAGGAGGTACTTATGACGAGGTGGTGTATGAGTATAGTAAAAGTCATAGTATTCCATTACTTTACGTAGCTTTAACACGAGTAACGAGTGCTGAAGGGTTGTTTATATATAATAGTACGGATGATTTAAGATTTTATTATGGAAGGAGAGTTGATCCATCAGTTTCAAGCTTACAGCACGAATTTGAAAGATTATCTTTAAACCGACTAACTACATTGCAAGGATTGATCACTGATTTTATCAACTCCAGAAATAAATTAACCATATACACTTTAAACTGTCAAAGTCTCAGGAAACATGCTGCTGATTTACAAGATCCTATTTGTAGAAATTGTAACTTTTTGTTGCTAACTGAAACATGGTGTCCTGCAGATGAAGCAGTTGACGTATGTAACTTTCATTGTATTGCAAAATTTAAACGACCAAATGCTAGAGCCGCTGGAGTGGCCATTTACAAAAACAATAACACTTCACATATTACTACACTCAACATGGATCTAGCAGTTCAAAATGCTACAGAAGTTCATGTTTCCCAAACATCTATTGGTGATATGTGTGCTTCACATGTTAAACTAGAAGACGGAAGTGAATTACTTATGATTGTAGTATACATTTCACCTAATAACAAAATCGATCATATAATTTCATTTTTACATGAAAGGTTATTTCCTTATAGCCAAAGAGGTTCAATAATTTTTAAAACAAATAAATATAAATTGCCATTAATTTTAGCTGGAGACTTTAATGTAAATTTTGCAAGAGCTGAATCAATGCCATTAATGACATTTCTTCAAGAAGAATTTCAATTGCAAATCAATAATAATCCAAGAGAATCTACTACCAAATATGGAACAACAATAGATGCTGTATTTGTGAGATATCTTGATGGTGTTTCATCCAATACTTTTGTAACGTACTTTAGTTATCATCGACCAATCGTCACGATAATACCGGCAGAGGAAAAATCGAATATAACTATTACTGAAGTTACAGATGAAAATAGTTAAATTGTAGCCACTTGATATTAATATCGAATTTTTATATCCCATGTAAATAAATGTTTATTAAATAAAGTTATCATTTTCTGTAAGAAATTTGTAATACTTCATTTGTTCATAAGGCTATATTTAATTCCTGTAATAATATTATCTTTTATGCATATTACTTGTTTCTCTGTAAATATCCTTTCCAGGCTTTTCAGGTACGAATAGGTATACTCGTTTTTCGTATTTGAGATATTCTCTATGTGGGGATACTTTTTAAAAAGAGAAAAACGGTTTAATTTCTAGCAAATTGTATTATTGATAATAAACACTAGCGTAACACTTGGTTTTACAAAGAACTCTATACACTTAAATTTTTCCGACACTGATTAATGAAACAAAAACGTCTAAATCTAAATAATCCTCGTAGAAGCAACTTCTATCACTCCTCGATTTTACTCTAACTCTACACGCGCTCTCTGCTCTATACTCTCTTTATTAACTCCTTACTACTTACTCCTCTTAAGAAAATACCCTTGGCACCCCCGATTCATCCAACTGTGCCTCTTCCCCCACCACCGTTTTGGGGCTCTGGCTGCCATTTTCCGTCTATGAGAAATTCCCCAAACGTGGCGGAGTGGGCCAGCTACTAATGGCCTAGGTGCCATTAGTGAGAGAGCGCGGGTTCTACTTTAATAAAATAATAAAACTAGGTCTGAAAATCGCCGATACTACATCTATGTGGCCATGTCGATTGTTGAAAAAATTTTCCATGTCCCATTCGTAGGATTTTTCGGATCTTTCGCTTCGAAATTTTTCGTTAGGGACAGTCGGATACTCGTCACTCAACATGAAAGCTGTGTTTATAAGCGTAATTTGATGTCAGGAACGCAAAATGACCGACATTTTGACTCGCCAATCACCCGCTGGCCGGTTTTTCCAGGAGGATTGAGAATGTGGATAACCATTTTGACGTACCAACAATAATTGCATCAACTTTTCTTTAGTCAATATCCTGCCTAGGCTGTTCAGGAACGAATAGGTATACTCATTTTTCGTATTTGAGATATTCTCGATGTGATCATGTTGATTGTTGAACAAATTTTTCCAAGTCCCATCCGTGGTTCTTTACGATTCTTTCGCTTCGAAATTTTTCGTTAGGGACATTCAATGCCGCTATAAGGAAACAACCCTGCCGGGTTATGGTTTCCGGAAAACGCGAATCCGCTGCCAAGTTTCTCCGGTCTTGGAAAAATCCAGATCTGCCAGCAAGCCGGAGGACATTTCGCTACAATGACAGCACTTTTCTTATTGAAAAGGACTGGAATTGCACCCACGGGGAACCACGGGGAGGTAGTCCCTGGCCTAAGCCCAGATTTGTAGGACCTCACGCATTACTGCCCCTCAATGGTCCGTTTCCCAAATTCACAACGGATGCCATTACAATCAAAAGAACATCTGATGGAATTTAGGACTCAGCGAGGTACCGATTTCCATGGTTCGGTTTCCATGTTTATATTTGGTAATATTATCGAATTATTATCGAAACAACCAGGAACACACACCACGCACTTGGCATTATCCTTACTTCAAGTACCCCTGTACAACCTCAACTGGTGGTCCGGCTAGTAGAGATAGAACCATCTCGAGGTTTTGGTCCCCAGTGAAGTGCACACGAAGCCCAATCGTATTTCAAATGCGTTCGAGCCTGTGGGGAGGCTCCTAGTTGGACTCAGGGTCCGCGGGTTCGTCATGCCCGTGATCCAGGGGGGGTTGCCCACCCCCCTTTCCACCCTGCGGGGAGTAGGTAGGGACACTCAATGCGGTTGTATGAAAACAACCTTGCCAGGTTATGGTTTTCGGAAACCTCGCATGGCCTATTAATCTACTCTACTTACATAATATCAAACACTTAGGCCATTACCGACTGCCAAGGGCGGGTTTGGAAAAATCCATACTGTCGGCCGGTTCAGAGGGCCGAAGGACACTTTGCAACCATGACGGCGCCAGGTCACAAGTGACTGACGCAGGCATGGCTCCCGCGGGGAACCTCGGGGCGGTGGTCCTTGGTGTCAGCCTGACACCCAGAATGTGAAAAGTGGATAAGGGTATTTGGGATTAAAGGAAATAGAATAGAAGAAGAAGAGGAGGAAAAGAGAAGAGGTGACTTTAATACTCATTCGTATCTCCAACCGGGACAGGGTTACCCGGAGAAGGTTACAGGGTTCCTGTCCCACGACTCTCGTCTCCGACAACAAGAGCTGGTTGGTCCCATTTATTCGTTCACTCATCGTCGCCGCGATTTCTAATTTCCGCGTACGTTTCCAGGCATTTCAACCACATACATTCCCTGCAAAAATCCGCGAACACGGCGAATGACTCCCTGGACGACACTAACGCTTGTGCCGCCTGGGGCCATGGGCGATTCCCGATTATTCCCCCGATGCACTCCCGCTGTGGTGCATATATCGGATAGTCCATGATGAGGTCCTGGACTGTGTCTTCAGCCTGGTCGCACTCGCAGTTGCGTGATTGGGCAAGTCACCGGTCATGAAGATAAGACCGGAATTGCCCATGCCCTGTCAGGACCTGCGAGACCCAGTGGTCGCACTCGACCCACTTAGCTCCCAGGCACGCCGCACTATCGGGGAAGAACGCAAAGGCGTTCCTCCCGTTTGAAGCCCGCTCGAACCTACTCCGCCAGAGATTTCTGATCTTTTTTTTTTATTTCCTCAACGGCCTCGATTCGGGCGGCCGTTGTTACCAACGCGCGGATTTGCGGGGTCTATCTGCATCTCCTATTCTGACGGGAATGCCTTTCTTGGCTTGGTAGCGCGCTGCTCTTTCCCTCACTAATAGGTCCACAGGAAGAACTCCCGCCGCTGCGCAGAGTGCTTCGTGTGAGGCCGTCCTATACGCGCCAGTCACCGTCAGCAGCGCGCTCCTCTGTGCGGTACGGAGTTTCTTCCAGTCGTAGGGTGTGCACCGGTCCACCCACCCGTGGGCTGCATACGACGCGACAGCCTGAAAAACGCCCTGAAATACTACCTTAACCGATCGGTATCGGAGTCCCCAATGCTTGTGCATTAGGGCCGATAGCCGAGTGAAAAGGACCCGAGCCTTTTTTTGTACATATTCGGTATGGGTCCGGACCCGCATGTTCCTATTAAAATGTACCCCGAGGTACCTAACGCTCTCCTTAAACCGGATCTTCTCCCCGGCGAGCCTAATCTCGGGTGGGCGGATATCCAACGCCGGTTTCACGCGTCGGCGTGTCTTTCGCGCCCGATCGTACCTGTACTGCGTCGGCGGCGCTCTCTTCTGCGAATTGCATGACAGGACTATTGCCTCTGTCATGCTCTTCGAGAGTTCGAGCTTCGCCGATGCGCACCACGAGGCGATGTGATTAACGACGCCTTGACCTATTCTTTCTATCTCCTTACGCGAGTCGGCCGATAAAACCGCGATAAGGTCGTCCGCGTAGTCGACTTCGATTTCGCCGAAGTTTTGCTCGATGCTCTTGAGGAGGGCATCGAACATGAGATTCCAGCAAGCGGGGCCCAGGACTGATCCTTGTGGACAGCCCCGGGTGACCGGCTTGGAAATCTCTTGGTCGCTCCAGGCGATCTTGACGGTCCGATTGTCAAAGTAGCTCCGGAGCACTTCGAAGACATTCTTCGGACAGTCTCGATCCGCCAAAGACTGGAGGACTAGGGGCCACCACACGTTGTCAAAGGCTCCTGAAATATCGTAAAGGAGTCCAATGACGTACCTCTTGGCGTTACCGCGTTCGACTATTTCACGCAACTCTACTATCGCGTCTTCCGTGGAGCGTCCAGGCAGAAAGCCATATTGACGTCCTGATAATTTGTCCTCGGTAAGGACTTTCGCCGTAAGGATCCCGTGCAGGACCTTTTCGAAAAATTTCCCGACAACCGACAAGAGGCAAATGGGACGGTAGGATTTGGGGTTGGACACATCCTTGTGAACTCCTTTGAGGAGAGTACGAAGGGTGCCGACTTTCCAAACGGCGTGGAAAACGCCGTGCTTCAGGCAGGCGTTGAAGAGTCGAGTGAAGATGTGAGGTATCCTCATGACCGCGACTTTCAGGACCCTAACTTCTACTAAATCGCATCCTGCGGCTTTGTAATTCTTAAGGGTCTTATAAGACCCTTAAGCTGGTCGTCCGTCAAGTCTCGTGCGTCTTCCGGCTGGACCGTTAGGTTCCTCGCGCGTTCGCGTATCTCCGTCTGTTCGGGTGTGTCCTTGTTGGGGTCATCGTTGGGTACGTGTGTGTCCAACAGTACGTCAGCAGTCTCACGCATCGTAAGTGTCGTTCCATTCGCGGTTCTAAGAGTGCTGAGTACCGTGCCTACACGCAATTTATCAGAGGCGATTTATAATGAAAGCCCCAGGGATTTTCGTTGCTTTCCGTCATTACGTAACCGCGCCAGCTGTTTTCTTTACAAGCCCCAGGTAGCCTGGTATACGACCGCAGGACTACACGATACCTATTCTGTTTAATTTTTCGTGCGTCAGGGTTAGTCTCCCTTCGGTAGCCGTTACGGAGACGACTGACTAGCTTGCGTTTGCTGGTCAGCTCCTCGGTCCATCACGGATTCGCGCGACGGTAGTGTTTACGGCGCGGCATCGAATCTTGGTAGGCTTTGGTGAGTACGTCACCCAGTACCTCTGCCATTCTCTCAACATCCGCTGAGGAATCCAGCGGATGGTCCGCGAGTTTCTCACGGGGCCTCCTCATCGACGGTCGCCTCGAACTTTTCCCAGTCGGCGCGACGAACGTTGAACCGCATGGTAGAGCCCCCGCCGACCCCGGAGTTATTGACACGATGTGAGGAGCTCCGGATCGCGAACCGAAAACGAACAGACGTGTGGCCACCTGTGGATCACTTGTCTTGCAACCTCCAAGCACGTATGAATTTATACATGCCAGGGTTTCCAGAGTGACGTCGATGAACGACGTACCTGCGGCACACCTGAAGGTTGGGCCCCGACTGGCATCATTCGCGACGCGGAGACCGAAGGACTCGATGAGCTTACCATGGAGCCCCAGAGGGAGTGTTGGGCGTTGGCATCAGCCGCCACCAGAACGCGGCGACCTCTGCGGAAGATGAGAATATTTTCGAGCTGGCTCATGTAGATTTCTATGTCGTCGGAGTACTGACAATAACTGGAGACGACGAAAAAGGATCCACCGGGGACGCGGGCGTCAACACAAACCCAATGTGCTGTAGATAGCTGGGACACGTAAGCAATCTCCACGATGGAGTTGCACGCAACGACCGCCGCCCACAGTCTCTCCGTTGAGCACGCGGCAATACGCATTCCGAGTCCTAGGCCGCGGATGGCCCAGGTGTTCGCCTCACGAATGGCATAAGGCTCTTGGAGCAACAGTATGTCTAGACGCTCATTGCGAACTAGCTGGAAGACCTCCCCGGTTACTGCACTTGAGCGGGACATGTTCATTTGCATTATCCTAAGGTCGCGTTGCGAGCCCGGTCCCTCGATCGTGGTGGTCCGGTGAGGATGACCTACTGGGACGGGGGGTACCGGTGATTCTCCGGTCGCGACGCGATCCCTATCGATCCTACTTAAGCTAACGTGGCACTCGCGAATCCTACCTAATAAATGAGTGGACTCACCGGTTGATGGTCTTGAAGATCCGGGCGTTGGCTGGCTCGGCTGCGCAGTCAATCCCTCGTCCTCTGCGACGTTATCTTGGACAGCGCGAAGGCTGGAACCTTTCCCTCGTCGGAAGGGCAGTACCGCGGCGCACAGCGGGCGACTACGAACCCTTGAGGGCACCACCCTCCTTGGGTCCCTCGTTGTAGTCGTCGTCGATGTTCCTCTGGCATGCTGGGAGGCGATGCACAGACTTCGCCGCACGACGGACGCATTATTGTGCCCCCGCGGAGATCGGATTGGTGGCAGCTTAGACTCCGGGGTGAAACTACAATGATGCGCATCCATGGTGGAAGTTAGACGATACAGTCGCTGGCCATGGCAAAAGGCAAGAGCTGCAAAGTAAAATAGAAAGTAAAGAAAAAAACGGATTAAGGATTAAACGGGGCGCCTCCCCGCGGCCCGGGCTGAGTAGCTCGGGACGCTGGGCGCCGTCCCTGGGAGGGGGCCTTCTGGTTCCCGCCGAGCTGGGTAGCTCGGATCGTGGCCCGGTGGTGACGCTGAGGGAGTGCTCCCCCTCGACTCTCCTCGAAAGAGGAGCAGAGATGAAGCAGACCCACAGAAGGAGGGAACCCACCCATTTCATCCGACGACCCACCCCGCGAACCATCCCTTTTCCGAGGGATCCCCACCCAGTCCCCCAGGCCCAACCCCCACGTGTGGCGTCACGTTTTCGCCGGCCTCCACCGTTGCGGGAGGTTCCGACTACTAGCGCGTGGCTGAAACTAGTTGCGAGAGCCGCACCGTCCATGCTTTTCCCGAACCCCACATGAGAAATTGTACATACAAAATCAAGTTTATCAAAGCAATGTGGGCACTTTTTGAGTGGACATGAAGTACAATAAGATCACGTCCCTAATGAAGTCATCTATCGAGTTTTTCCTTTTTCCTTTTCGAGCACCATTTGAATCATCCGCATCCATTTTCACGACAAATCTATAATCAAAAATAAAAATGTAGATTTTTTTATAGCTATAATCGTAGCATATATATTTTTTCGGGTTTTCCTACTTTTCCGGCTTTCCGATAATTTTTAATTCTTAGCTGAAATGAGCATAGAGTTAATTTTCCCAATTCCCCAAAATTTCGAGATTCTCTGTAATTTTGTAAAAATTTATCAACTTCACACTTTAAATGCAGCGCCCTTTTAAACGCTAGCGCCAAACTTGTATTCTTGTAATGTAACTGTTGGTAAAACAGGAAGTTGTCTCCCTAGCCGAAGAAACAGACAGCGGATATATGTGGTATCCTACCACATCGACACCAACGACGCGAAATTAAGACGAAGTTATTATTCGGCCCCTTTCGCCTATTGTCGTACACCGCTACACTTTTGGGACTCCGAGCAGCATTCAAAGAAGACGTCGGAAGTACGCCAGCAGAACTTGTTTACGGAGAACCAATTCGACTACCTGGCGAATTTCTCGCACCATCGAATAAACCGCTCCGCGCCGGAGAACTCGTCCAGAACTTGAGAAACCACTTCAACAACCTAGCCCCAGAACAAACATCAAGACACGGACATCGTTCAATTTTCAAATTCAAGGACTTGAACGCCGCCAGCCACGTCTTCATTCGCCAAGGCCAAATCCAAGCAAGTTTCTCCAAGCCATACTCTGGACCACATCGTGTAGTTGAACGTCACGAAAAATACTTCATTGTCCAAATCCGCGATAAAACAATCGCAATCTCAATCGACAATTTGAAACCGGCATACCTAATGGATGAAGATATCAACCACACAGCAGAAGTACCTGAACAGACTGAGTCTCAACCAACAGCAGGAACAAGCTCATCGTCTACACCACCTAATCGAACCCGGAGACGAGTGCATTTCAGCGACAATTAATTCTTTCTTGTCTAATAGTCAAACACACCTATTTTTCTCTCTGTTTCAGCCAGTAATCTTTCTCAAAGCAAGGGAGGCATGTGGTATCCTACCACATCGACACCAACGACGCGAAATTAAGACGAAGTTATTATTCGGCCCCTTTCGCCTATTGTCGTACACCGATACACTAACACTCGACCCGAATTATTATCGCGCCTGGCCTGCAGCAGATTGAGTAGTCTAAATTTAACCTTTGATTTGTATACATCGTTCCACGTAATAAATTTATCTTCGATAAATATTTAATTGATATTTGAGTTAGCTAAATACCCAACTCACTTCATATATATATATGTTTCCAATAGTGTACAATACTATTAGGATACGCATAGGTATATATGAAGTGAGTTGGGTATTTAGCTAACTCAAATATCAATTAAATATTTATCGAAGATAAATTTATTACGTGGAACGATGTATACAAATCAAAGGTTAAATTTAGACTACTCAATCTGCTGCAGGTCAGGCGCGATAATAATTCGGGTCGAGTGTTAGTGTATCGGTGTACGACAATAGGCGAAAGGGGCCGAATAATAACTTCGTCTTAATTTCGCGTCGTTGGTGTCGATGTGGTAGGATACCACATGCCTCCCTTGCTTTGAGAAAGATTACTGGCTGAAACAGAGAGAAAAATAGGTGTGTTTGACTATTAGACAAGAAAGAATTAATTGTCGCTGAAATGCACTCGTCTCCGGGTTCGATTAGGTGGTGTAGACGATGAGCTTGTTCCTGCTGTTGGTTGAGACTCAGTCTGTTCAGGTACTTCTGCTGTGTGGTTGATATCTTCATCCATTAGGTATGCCGGTTTCAAATTGTCGATTGAGATTGCGATTGTTTTATCGCGCATTTGGACAATGAAGTATTTTTCGTGACGTTCAACTACACGATGTGGTCCAGAGTATGGCTTGGAGAAACTTGCTTGGATTTGGCCTTGGCGAATGAAGACGTGGCTGGCGGCGTTCAAGTCCTTGAATTTGAAAATTGAACGATGTCCGTGTCTTGATGTTTGTTCTGGGGCTAGGTTGTTGAAGTGGTTTCTCAAGTTCTGGACGAGTTCTCCGGCGCGGAGCGGTTTATTCGATGGTGCGAGAAATTCGCCAGGTAGTCGAATTGGTTCTCCGTAAACAAGTTCTGCTGGCGTACTTCCGACGTCTTCTTTGAATGCTGCTCGGAGTCCCAAAAGTGTAGCGGGCAACGCGTCGACCCATGTGTCATTGTGACATAGTAGTGCAGCCTTGAGCTGCCTATGGAGGCGTTCGACGAGGCCATTTGCTTGTGGATGGTAAGGTGTCGTCACGAGGTGTTTAGTTCCTAGTAGATCATTTAGCTGTCTGAAAAGATCTGATTCGAATTGTCCTCCTCGGTCGGATGTGATTCTTAGTGGCACACCATATCGGCAAATCCAGTGCAGTAATAGTGCTCGGGCAATGTTCTCCGTAGATGCCGTTTCCAGTGGCACTGCCTCGGGAAAACGAGTAAACCTGTCGATGATTGTGAGGCATTTGCGATGTCCTCTGGACAGGGGTAATGAGACGATGTCAATGTGTATGTGTTCGAATCTCTGAGACGGAAGTTCGAAATGAGCGATTGGAGCTGACTGGTGCCTAGTTATCTTACATTTTTGGCACTCTATGCATGCTCTGGCCCACTCGCGGCAGTCGCGATTCATATAAGGCCATACGTAGCGTTGAGCGATGAGCTTTAAGGAAGCTTTATGTCCTGGGTGCGCAAGAGAATGAAGCGAGTTGAAAACTTGTTTTCTCAATTGCTGTGGGACGTAAGGACGTGCTGAACTCGACGAGACGTCGACGTACAGTTCGACCTCGGTGTCCGGGAAACGAATTTTATGAAGGTTTAGAGTTGAAACCGGGTGATTTCCTCGCAGGATATTTCCCAGCTCAGGATCGGAGTGTTGCGCCTCAGCTACTTGTTGTATGGTGACGGCCGTTGAAATCGATTCTAGTCGTGATAAAGAATCGGCGACGACATTTTCATCACCGGCGATATGTCGAATATCAGTGGTAAAATTGCTGATGAAGTTTAATCGATGAAATCGCCAGGGAGTGGCTCTGTCAGGTTGTTGCTGGAAAGCGTGCGTTAGCGGCTTGTGATCTGTGTGGATTTCGACATGTCGTCCTTCAAAAATGTATCGAAAATGGCGAACAGCTTCATAAATAGCGTGAAGTTCCCTATCATATGTCGATAACTTGCTGACATTAGGGGCGAACTTCTTGCTGTAGAAGGCTAATGGTTGCCAACCCTCTTGACGACGTTGCTGCAGAACTGCTCCGGCGGCATGATCTGAAGCGTCGGTGAATATTGCCCACTCGGCGCTAGTGTCAGGATGCGCGAGGAGCGCGACATTGGCTAAGGCTTCCTTCGATTTCGTGAAAGCCTCGTTGAGCTGTGGTGTCCAGTCGATGATTGTACTACCCTTGACGTTACCACTCGTCAGTTGATTCAGGGGTGCGAGGAGTTGTGCACGGCCTTTAATGAAGTTGCGGTAGAAATTTATCATGCCCATGAATCGACGCAGCTGTCTGATGTTATTTGGCTGAGGGAAATTCAATAGCATCTCTACTTTCTCGGGTAGTGGTTTAATCCCTTGCGCATTGATGAGATGACCCAAAAACTTCACTTCTGGCTTCCCAAATGTCGACTTCGCGGCGTTGATGACGAGTCCATGTTCTTGGAATCTGTCGAAAAGTGTCTTCAGGTGTTGAAGATGCTCTTCCTCGTTGCGCGAGGCGATTAACACGTCGTCGATGTATGGGAAGGCGTATGGCAGGTCTCTCGTGACTTCGTCCATGAACCGTTGGAACGACTGAGCTGCATTGCGGAGACCAAATGTCATTACTGGGAATTCGAATAACCCAAACGGGGTAATGATGGCTGTCTTCTCGATGTCTTGAGTTGCCACAGGTATCTGATTAAACGCTCTGACTAAATCGACTGTGGAAAATATTGTTTTTCCGTGGAGCGTTGCAGCTAAGTCATCTAGGCGTCGAATTGGGTATCTGTCTGGAATGGTCCTGTCGTTGAGTCGGCGGTAATCTCCGCATGGTCGTACATCCCCTGTCGCCTTCGGTGCGAGGTGTAAAGGAGATGACCAGGACCCTTGGGAACGACGAGCAATTCCTAAATTTAGCATATCTTGGAAACATTTCTGAGCTACAGCGAGTTTATCAGGTGCTAATCTACGAGCTTTACTCGATACTGGGGGTCCATCTGTCGTTCTGATGTGGTGGACTGTCGAATGCTTAGCTCTGGAGAAGGCTCCGTCAGGTTTCGTTATAGACGGATATTCTTGAAGTAGCTTCAGGTACGGTGAATCATCGTGTTGCTGAAGCACTTTAATAGATGCTACGGTTTGGTTTTCCGTCGTCTTACCCGGTGTCGACATGTCCGTTACAGTATCGATGAGGCGTTTGTTTTTAAGGTCGACGGCGAGACCAAAATGGCTGAGGAAGTCGGCGCCCAAGATCGGATGGGTAACGTCGGCGACCAGAAATCGCCAAGTGAAGTCACGGCGCAGTTTTAAATTCAATGTGAGGACTGCGTCGCCGTAGGTGTTAATCACCGAGCCGTTTGCTGCAAAGAGTTGATAAGGGATCCTTCGGAGAGAAGTTCGTCGATTATGTGGAAGGACGGAAACGTCTGAGCCCGAGTCGATGAGAAATCTCTGATGGCTGGCTGTATCGTCGACGAAAAGGCGGTTTGAAATAGGGGAACCAACTACCGCCTCTGTTGATTCTCCTGGCCTTTTCCCTGAAACTTACATCCTGGTAAACAAGAGCGTGCTTTGTCGCCATAAGCGAAATGATACCAACACGTTTCGAATTTTTTGGATACTTTCCTGGATCGAGATCGACTACCTCGCCTTTTGCGAGAGTCGGATGAGGTGCGGGATGGCGAGCGACTCGGCCGAGACCGGCCGGAAGAAAGCGCGGCCACCTGCTTAGTCAGTTCGGCAATCTGGTGCTCTAGATTCGGGCCTGAGATTGCGGTAACTGTGGGCTGAAAGACCTCGTGCAGTTTGTCCGCAAGTTCTCCTAGTTCGGTGACTGAGGCGTTCTTCTGGATTATCAAGCAGGCCTTGGTTTGCTCTGGCAGATGTGAAATCCAGCGAGTCCTTAAAACTTCTTCGTCGATATCTGGCACCAGGCTTCGTAGATAACGAAGGTACTGCGAAGGAGTGCGATCTCCGATGCTCTCGCGATCGAGTAGTTGGAGGAGATTTGCCTCCCGGGATCTAGAAAAAGATGATATTAAGGCAGATTTAAATTTTTGGTACGGTATCTCTGTGGGTGGATTGATAATTAAATCCTCCACTTCCGATGCAGAGCGAGTATCAATTAGAGGAATAGTTCGGTAGTATTTATCAGCTTCTGTGACGATACCACGGTTCCTGAATTGAGCTTCCAGCTGGGCGAACCAAAGGGCAGGCTTTTCCGTGCTGAATGGTGGTGCTTTGAGGTCAGCAGTGACTATCGTTGACATTCCCGTCGCAGGTGTCGGGAGACCTGTGACTGGATCAACGGGCATCGTGGAATAATCGGGCGTTGTGAGTCCGTATTAAATTCACCAACACAGCACAGCGTCTATAGGGTGCTCAGCAATGTGTCGGCACTCAGCTGACGGCACTTGGTAATACACACGCGGAATTATCGATTTACGAGTGTTGTTGTCGAAAACGGATTAGGCAAAAATTCACTGTTCTCCGGGCACTGCTTTGAAGTGTCGTGAGGTGGCCTTGGCGCGTTTGTTTTGGTTCCGCAGGCTGGCTATCGATACTGAGGTAATGCTATGGAATGTTCTCGAAGGTTCACCTAACGAGAATTTTCCATACGCCGAAAATCATCGTTTACGAGATACTGCGGCAATGATTTAAACAATACTTTTATCTTGTCGACAATTATACAAAACAGTGAGGCTAGGCACTGAGAAGCACTAATGCACTAGCTAACACGTTGGAGAGTGATGTGCGGCGAAAAATTAACTCGGCCACGCGGTCAAACAAATCGACAAAATGTGAGATTGCTTGCAATTGTTAACGTAACTGATTTGCAACAGATCACGTCGGGGTCACCACTGAAGTGAGTTGGGTATTTAGCTAACTCAAATATCAATTAAATATTTATCGAAGATAAATTTATTACGTGGAACGATGTATACAAATCAAAGGTTAAATTTAGACTACTCAATCTGCTGCAGGTCAGGCGCGATAATAATTCGGGTCGAGTGTTAGTGTATCGGTGTACGACAATAGGCGAAAGGGGCCGAATAATAACTTCGTCTTAATTTCGCGTCGTTGGTGTCGATGTGGTAGGATACCACATATATACGTGTTTCTCATTTTTTAGATAATTTTATTCAATAACGTGTTGCATTTGTTTATGTACGTAGCAGTTGTAATAATGTATACAAAATATAGTAACACTATAGTCTACAAAAGTACTACAACAATGTTTTTATTATTTCTATTAACACTTTAGATTTGTTTTTTTAACACAATACCATAGCAGCTACCCCAGTCAAATAAAATATTTAAATAAAATGCCAGACGGGGGCAAAAATCCCACGCGGGGGAGTTTCATGCGCAACTCCCTCGCGCAACAACTGCTACGGCTAGAGCGCAGTTGTACGCGAAGTGAGGCAGTGAGAGACGTGTGGCTCCCGCATCTGGCCTCACTGTAAAATCTCATCTGTCGCGAGCGCACCTAAAAATGCTCACCCAAAAAAGTGGACAACGCGCCATAAGAAGTTATCACTTCAAAAATCGCCGCACTTACTGTAATTAAGATTAACGGATGAAACGGGGACTGATCGACGGAGAATTATCAAGATACGCGAGAGCGTATCGGCCAAGTTGACGTTTTAGACCCGTGTGACGTCATAGGCCGATGCTGTCGCGTATAATATACACGACACAACTACTCCCCGAATGGTTTTCATTTTTTTTCTCGTTATATGAAAATTTCTCGCGAAATCCGTCCTTAGTTACATTATATAAGTTGACTATGAGCTTTCTAATGATATTTTTATTTCTTGATAAACAATAATAAATAAAAATATCCGCCCATAGCAACCATCATAATGTAATATTTTCGCGATTTTATTTTCTCAGCGTTAGACTTGTACGTCAAAGTTGGCAACAATTATAATGTATGCAATTTCCTCTTCCTCCCCAAGGTTACTAGATAACCAGGTTGGCACTGTACATGTTCCGATGATAAATTCTGTCGCTGGGCTCATTCTAGGGGAAAAATGACGGGACAAATCACAATCGACGTTAAATCGGGAAAAAGGCCGATTCACATCGCGCGCCCAGCGACCGACTACTGTCCCAACCTCGGTTATCTAGTACCTGCGGTCTTTCCCTTTTACCGCTGTTACCGGTAGCGCTGGCAGCATTACTAGCTTCCCGCGCTACCGGTAACAGCGGTAACAGCGGGGAAATTGAAAAAATCATTAAAACCGTATACTGGCCGTTTATTTTCTTTCACTGATTTTTTTTACATTTGTTTTAGTAATTTAGATGCTTTTCAGCATAAAAATAAGTGACAAAAATCGATTGAAAAAAATGATACAAACAGAAATAACAAATAACAAAATTATTAATTAGTAAGAAAATCAGTGAATCGAAATGAAATGGAAAAACATCAAACTTCAATGGTTTTATCTAATTATTTTCAATTATTTAAATGATTAGATAAATTATGAAGCCGGCTGACAGAAAATCTAAGCTATACAGATGAGGTTTCTTTGTGAGCCGTTTGCATAATGTTGTTATTGTGGAAATGATTAGTTAAAATCATTAAAAAAATTAATATTGGCCTTTTATTTTTTGTCACTGATGTTTTTAACTTTTTTTAAAATAATTTACATGCTTTTCTGTATAAAAATAAGTGAAAAAAGTGATGCAAACAAAAATAGCAAATAAAAAAATTATTAATTGGTAAACAAATCAGTGAAAAGGAATGAAAGGGAAGAACATTAAATTTTCGCGACTTTGTCTAATCATTTTTATTATTTGAATGATTCGATAAAATCAGTGAAAATAAATAGTAGGGAAAAACATCACATTTTAATGATTTTGTCTAATCATTTTTAATTATTTAAATGATTAGATAAAATTATTTCTGAATGATGATTTTCCCTTCCATGTTTCAGTGATATTGTTGCTTATATTATTTTGCAAGTGATTGTTATGCTTTGCAAAAATGAGT
Source organism: Diachasmimorpha longicaudata (assembly GCF_034640455.1). Lineage (NCBI taxonomy): Eukaryota > Metazoa > Arthropoda > Insecta > Hymenoptera > Braconidae > Diachasmimorpha > Diachasmimorpha longicaudata. Next base: position 100,636 of record NC_087233.1, on the reverse strand, counting down.
GAAATCCTATAAAAAAAATCACAAAAAAACTTTTGTGAAAAAATTTCGCCAAGTAGACGTTTTATTGGCTGATCCTATTTTCCAAAAAAAATATGGTTACTTTTGTTTACAAAAAAAACTTGAAATAAAAAATTCGCCAAGCACATCGCTCACAATTCATATTGATTAGAGGAACCTGATATCTCAAGTGAATGAATCCAGGAACATTTATCAATAGCAAATCGCCATTCTAAACGCTTGTGGCAGCTCGACCGTCGGTAACTTCGACTCCTGCCACAATCGTGACACCCAAGCGCCAACGTCGGAAGCAGCAACTATCTCCCCGACTTGACTGCTAGCGCTGGGTGTCTGCCTTATCGATACTCAAGTAACTACGCCACAGCTAAAGTGGATGCTGGACCCTTTGTATTCCTAAGACTACTTACCTTTTGTGTTGCCTAAGTTAGATGTACAATAAATATCTAGTTTATCATAATCCCTTAGTGCATTATTATTATATATAGTGAAACCCCAAGAAACACCATAATTGGTGACCCCGACGTGATCCTCTCAAGGATTACTTATTTAACCTCAATCGAGCCGTGCGTCTCTCAGTGATCCCAAGTGTACACAATGACCATCGAGCATTCGCCATCACGCACCAGCCATCAATCTGGAAATCCAATCGACAACACAGCGAGTAGTCATAGCACAGAGCAACGGGCAGACAGCCAATTACCAGGCATGCCACTCATTCCTCCGCAGCAGCAAGGTACCTCGCCCACGATAATACAACCTGGTGACATGAGCAGTCACGGGGTGCACAACCCCCCCGGTCTCCTTGCACCCAACACACCAGGTGGCCCGGCAGGATTCTCAAATTACTACCCTTATGGTGCCAACCATCATCACGCGCACGTACAGGATGATGGTCAAGTCTCGGCCCTGTCATACTTCAGGCCACCCAAATTCATCAGGGAGGACCCTGAGACCTGGTTCTACTGCCTCGAAGCCCAATTTCGCTACAGACGCATCACCAGTGACTCCACCAAATATGATACAGTCCTCGCAGCCCTGGAATCAGAGGACATGAGGCAGATCTCAGACGTCCTGAGATCTGCACCTGAGATCGATAAGTGCCCCTACATTAAACACCATATTATTAGGAGATTTTCAGAGTCAGTTGACCAGCGCCTCAATAAATTGCTGACAGGTCTGGAATTGGGTACTAAGAGGCCCAGCCAACTCCTCAGGGAGATGAGGGACCTAGCCTGTGGGACAGCTTCTGACAAGCTCCTACGCAGCAGGTGGCTAGCCCTACTTCCTGACATCGTAAGCAAGATCCTAAGGGGCTTCCCTGAAGACGGCCCACTCGACAAACTTGCTGAGTCGGCCGACAACATCATGGAGACGTCAACAGGCACTTACGTCATGTCTACACACCTGCACCAGCAGCCAATGGTAGCAGCTGCGGATCGGTTCACAGGCAAGCCGGACGACACAACAGAATACAGACTAAGAGCCTTGGAGAAGGGCCTGGAGACCGTAATCCAGTCCCTTCACCAGCTAACCATCAAGATGGAAAAGCTAACCATCAAGGTGGAACAGCAAGATTCAAGGAGGCCACGATCACACTCTCGCTCTCGTGCCTCAACACCTACATCTCAGAGCCATGGCGATCTCTGCTTTTACCATGAGCGCTTTGGGGACAAGGCTCGTAGATGCATGTTCCCATGTGCCCGATTTGCAGCTCACCAGGGAAACTAAAACTGCTGTCGTCCCTGCAGGCGGTTGGCGACAGCAACAATAACACTATCAAGGAATGCCGCCTATTTCTCCATGATCGCCAGAACAACATGAGACTTCTCGTCGACTCAGGATCAGTCCTCTCAATCATCCCACGTGCCTTCGCCCAGTCCAACACTCGACTTGCTGACCTTAAACTCTATGCTGCCAATAACACCACCATCAGCACCTACGGACAACAAATGCTCACGCTCAACATCGGTATACGCCGTGCACTCAAGTGGGTGTTTGTTGTTGCTGATGTCAAGACAGCCATCATTGGTGCCGATCTGCTAGCTCATTATGGCCTGCTAGTAGACCTCAAGGGACGCTGTCTCCTCGACAGGGAGACCAAGCTCACTGCTGCTGGACAACTAGCCGAGACCTCAGTTTATGGAATCTCAACAGTTGGTTCTGCCGATGCCTCGTTGCCTCCAGCCTACGAGAATCTTCTCCGGAAGTATATCAGCATCACCATACCAGCACCCATTCCAACCACTGATGCTGATAATCCAGTCTCGCACCACATCACCACCACAGGCCCCCCGGTTGTCGAACGTCCAAGACGACTCTCCGGCGAAAAACTGCAAGCTGCCAAGGATGAGTTCGACCTTCTGCTGAAACACAACGTCATTCAGCCCTCTTCCAGCCAATGGGCCAGCCCCTTGCACATGGTGCGAAAAAAATCAGGAGGCTGGCGGTCAACTGGTGACTATCGCCGACTGAACAACCAGACAGTCCCTGATCGTTACCCAATACCATACATCGAAGACCTCCTGCAGCACTGTCACGGATGCACTGTCTTTTCAACGATGGACCTGGTGAGAGCGTATCACCAGATGCCCGTGGCCAAGGAGGACATCCCCAAAACAGCAGTGGCAACACCCTTTGGACTATTTGAGTTTCGTGGCATGCCACCTGGCCTGCGCAATGCCACACAAACTTTCCAACGCCACATGGATAATCTCCTCAGAGGTGTGAAATTCGCGGTGTGCTTCATCGACGACATCCTCGTCTTCTCCCGCAACCCACAAGAGCACCAGCAGCATGTCGAGGAGATCTTCAAGATCCTACAGGACAACCACCTATCCATCAACCCCAGCAAATGCTGTTTTGGGCAGAAAGAGGTCACCTTCCTGGGCTACCTGGTGAACATGCACGGATTCACACCACCACCTGACAGAGTACAAGCCATCCGGGACTACCCAAGACCACAGACCATCTCGGATCTCAGACGTTTCCTGGGCATGGTCAATTATTATCGTCGCTGCACCCCACACATGGCACAGATCCAAGTCCCACTCAATGACCTTGTCAAAGGCGCCAAGAAACGGGACAAGACCATTATCACCTGGACCCCAGCTCTTGAGGAAGCCCTGAACGACTGCAAGAAAAAAATCATCTCCGCAGTACAAGCCGCCTTCTTGTCTCCAACGGCACCTCTAGCACTGGTCACCGATGCCTCTGATTTTGCCATAGGCGCAGCCCTAGAGCAGAAGGAGAATGGCGTCTGGAAACCCCTAGGATTTTTCTCCCGCAAGTTGTCTCCCACTGAAAGCCGCTATAGCACCTACGACAGAGAGCTTTTTGCCATCTTCTCCAGCATCAAATTCTTCCGACACATTCTCGAGGGACGTGCTTTTGTCATCAGGACAGACCATCGACCCCTTGTGTACGCATTCTCGCAACGTGCTGACAAAGCCTCGCCTCGTCAACTCGCCCAGCTGGACTACATCTCGCAGTTTTCAACTAACATCGTCCATGTCGCTGGTGAAGACAATGTCGTTGCGGATGCACTCTCCCGCATCAACGAAATCTCGATGCCCACAGTCCTTGACTCAGAGACCATACGGCGTGCTCAGGACGACGACAACGAGTTGAACGAGCTACTCCAGGAGAATTCTCTCAAGCTCGAGCGACTCACAATTGATGGCCACAGACTCCTCTGCGACATCTCAACAGGGTTCGTACGCCCTTTCATCCCTGCGAGTCTGCGCAAACGTGCCTTCAACGTAGTCCACGGTCTAGCCCATCCAAGCGGTCGGGTGACGTCTCGCCAGCTAAAGGAGAGATTCATCTGGCCCGGAATCAAGCGAGATGCACTTCGCTGGAGCCGAGAGTGTCTGGCGTGCCAAAAATCAAAAATACAACGCCACAACCGGGTAATTCCTAACCACATCGGAGTGCCGGACAACCGATTCGACCACGTGCATCTGGATCTGATTGAGCTTCCTCCAGTCAAAGGCTTTCGCTACTGCCTCACCATGATCGACAGGTTCTCGCGCTGGCCAGTAGCGGTACCCCTCATCAACATGGAAGCCGACACAGTGGCTACAGCCTTTTATGGACACTGGATCGCGCAATTCGGGACTCCTCTCACGATCTCCACCGACCAGGGCAGTCAATTTGAATCACAACTCTTCACTGCCCTAGCCAGCATGGTCGGAGCACACAGGATTCACACCACACCCTATCATCCACAGTCAAATGGGATGATAGAGAGGTGGCACAGGACGCTGAAAGCTGCACTGATGTGCAATGCTCCTACACCCTGGATCGACCTACTTCCATCAGTGCTCTTGGGTCTCCGCACGAGCTTCAAGGAGGATCTCAATGCCTCACCCGCACAACTCCTTTACGGCACCGAGCTCCGTATACCTGGAGAGTTCTTCACAACCTCCACACTCACAGCTGAGCCAACATTCTTTCTCCAAAAATTTCGAGAACATCTGAGGAAAGTGCGACCTACACCTACAGCCCATCACACGAAGTCTCGCCTTTTCTTACTGAAGGACCTCTACACCTGCACGCACGTTTTCCTGAGGGTAGACGCTGTTCGACGACCACTGGAGCACCCATATGCTGGACCCTACCAGGTTGTCAAGCGCGTGGACGACCGAGTGTTCATCATTCTCATCAACGGCACTGAGAAAGCCGTATCAGTGGAGCGGTTGAAGCCCGCCTTCATCACCAAAGACGACTCGGCACCCCTAGACCATCAGCCAGTGCCAGAGCCAGCTCATGTACCTGAGGGGCACCGGTCCACTACCATGGACCCACCCCTAAAGACCTACATACGACCAAAGAAGACTGTATCATTCCCTAACTCTCCCAGTCAGGTCACTGGGGGGGGAGTGGATGTGGCAGCTCGACCGTCGGTAACTTCGACTCCTGCCACAATCGTGACACCCAAGCGCCAACGTCGGAAGCAGCAACTATCTCCCCGACTTGACTGCTAGCGCTGGGTGTCTGCCTTATCGATACTCAAGTAACTACGCCACAGCTAAAGTGGATGCTGGACCCTTTGTATTCCTAAGACTACTTACCTTTTGTGTTGCCTAAGTTAGATGTACAATAAATATCTAGTTTATCATAATCCCTTAGTGCATTATTATTATATATAGTGAAACCCGAAGAAACACTATACGCTAAATAACAAAACGCCCTCTGCAAATTGTCGGCTCAAGTCTGATCAATGAGTCTGAAACACATAAATGATACATACGCTCATATGTCCATGTGTGAGCAGACTTTAATATATCTGTGATTGCTAAACTGGCCATCTTGAAAAAACTAGCGCCACCAACGGTAACTAGCGTCGCCAATTGCCAATTCGATTTTCAGAAAAAAGTCCACTTGGCGCGCCCGGCATTTTATGTATACTTCAGAAAATAAAAATTGTATGTAAGTGAGTAGTTAATAGATAAATGGGTGTCGAACTTCATTTCTAGAAAGCAATAAACAAATTTCGGAGAAAATATTGTACAATCTCCGAATTTACGTCAATCGTTGGTGATATAGTTACTCGAAAAACATTCGATTGTAGATTATCCCAATTCAACGGTCGATCGAGGAATCAAGTGGAAATGATCTTAATCGTGAATACCATATTCAGTTGAATCAATTGAGAAGGTTAAATACTCCGGTTGAGTAATGTTGCAATCCACTGATGAAGTACTGAGGCGTTCTATCGTAATGAATTGACCGGTAACAATCGGTACTTTCCATCAAGGGACATAGAGTGACACAGTGTTAACTAACATATGTCTTGTAACGAGATTTTTCCTCGGGGTTGAGAAAAACCCGTTAACTGCCCTTTCCCCTGGATTCGCAAGCAACATTTGTTGGGCGCCAGCCGTCCTTTTTACCGGGGGACGACAAACCGGAGTCTCAATAAACTGATTCTTAACATAAACCAAAATTCACAAAACTAAAAACACATAGCTTTGCTTACGAATCCATGGGAAGACCTTGAATACCCGCGCTGCTCAGGGGGTCGGTTGTGGAGAGAGGGCGTAGTTCGGATGGAGGTGATTCGTCGGACTTTCATCCGCAAAAGAAAATAACAAAACCCCTAAAACTTCGAATAAATAAATTTAATTATTACCTTTGGTAGTATTTCAATTAGTTCTAATACATTATTTTAATAAATAACCATAACCAGAAACAAAAGAAACTATTATCTTTTAAAGAATCTTAAATAACCATAAGTGATACATCATAATCTCTTTTAAATACATATGAGTCCGCCGAGAGAGATAACGCAAAAGACGAGGCTCGAAATTTCTAAATTTTAGCGTAATTAACCCTTTGAATTGTTTTCTCTCTGAATCGCTCAGAGCAAATCCCTACTTCCAATTAGATAATTATCAAATCCCTATAAACGTAACGGATCTCGCGAAAATCTCCTCCACCAATGGGGAGGCAACATAATTCTCTAAATCCCTCTAAATTACCTCAGAGGATTAAAAATTCTCGTGATGATTCCTTATGGGTATCACTCACGCATCGCGATCGCCCTTCCTGGCTAACCGCCCCGCACTCGATCAACACTGATCACTCGCACTACGACACGTACCCTTCGGTGGTCTAACCGACACTTCTCTATCAAAAATCTCTACCGTCCTCTTCAGAGTCTAAAACCGAACTGTTTCTTCCTCTCTATCGAAAACTCTACTAAGATTTTTCTATTCCAAAATCAAAAACGGAAGCTTATTTCCAAAATCTGTGCCGTCTGGCACCATTGTCTTGGGCGATTCCCTCTCCGCCTCCCCTCGCCCTAGGGAGACGGCAAAAAACTCTCTCCGCTTCCCCCTCGCCCAGGGAAGTGGCATATTTCCATCAACACAGATCTTATTCTCTAAAAATCATATGAGTTAACTTTAACGGCATCGAGATGAGGAGTTAATTAAAAATAAAATCGCAAATATTCTTTTTACTTCTAACCTAACTATTAATGATGCAATCTCATCTGTGGCTCGTTACCCACGTGTTCTATTGTTGACCGGCGACGACCGGCAAAAATCCAACGGATAACCTCTCTGACCTTATTTCTCGCACAAAACTCCTTGTTTTTGGCCTCCAGGATGTCTTCTTAACTGGATGTTGCGTCGACTAGAAGCTTTTGACTACTTTATTGCACTCGAATTTTATTTATAATTGCACCTCGATTTTTAGCGTCCGTCACACGTGTTTTCCGACAATGGAATAATTATAATAGGCGAGTTGCGGTCGCACTCGGCACTAATGGCGCTGGCGTCTCCGTGTCAACCGGAGGCACGCGCGCCAACCGCATTCGAAATTCAAATGGGGTTACTCTACCCTCCTAGCATCTCTCGATCGGGAGATGATTCTTTATTATTATTTTTCTCTTTATTCTTAAACATTCTGTCCACGGAACGCGATTAGATCCTTCTGGTTGTTTTCTCGAGGATCAGAGGAAAGTGGGAACCCTAAATTTTACTCTAAAATCTAACTTTTATTCTTTATTTAATATTCAGCCTTTGGCTATCCTAGGGGTTACTAGGGCTGCTCTAGGCCCCTAAGTCTGCCACCCTAAACCCAAAACGTATCTCCCACTCCCTCTTGATCCCTAAATCGAGCGGTAGTTTCACGTACGCCTATACAGATCCAAAAAAATCTAAACGGGGGGAGTGGTCCTCAGGAAATTCCACGTAGCTCGGTAAATTTTGGCTCATAACCGGGAATTCCCTTCGGTCCCCGCATCCCTAATGTTTCCGATCCTCCTAACTCCTATTACCCCTTTCTCTATAATTCTCGGGTTTTTACCCGCATGATCTGGGGAGTTATTCTCCCGGTTACCCTAATGTTCTATTTCTTAACCCGAATTCATATCTAGGCCTATCTCGCTCTCTCTCTCTCTCGACGTACTCACCCCCTTCTGGATATTTTCCTTGGATCCCGGGATTTTTAAGGAATTCTTGAAAATTCCTTACAGTCTTGTTGTGTTGTTTTGATCAATCGTAGTTCTCCTTTTTAATACTGTGTTAGGCAGTACCCTACGATGGAAAGCGCCCAGTGTTATTGACTTACAAATAACGCGGCGCGCCAAGTGGACTTTTTTCTGAAAATCGAATTGGCAATTGGCGACGCTAGTTACCGTTGGTGGCGCTAGTTTTTTCAAGATGGCCAGTTTAGCAATCACAGATATATTAAAGTCTGCTCACACATGGACATATGAGCGTATGTATCATTTATGTGTTTCAGACTCATTGATCAGACTTGAGCCGACAATTTGCAGAGGGCGTTTTGTTATTTAGCGTTTAGAATGGCGATTTGCTATTGATAAATGTTTCTGGATTCATTCACTTGAGATATCAGGTTCCTCTAATCAATATGAATTGTGAGCGATGTGCTTGGCGAATTTTTTATTTCAAGTTTTTTGATGTGAAACATCTATAGGCGCACTCCTAAACCGAATCGTTGGCGTGGCGATACTTGCCGTGGCGAGCAACCGCCACGCTATACTAAGGTATGCCTATCTATATTCTGTGTGGTAGAGTGGACGGTGGGGGATGGGCCACCACGCTATACTGAAGTATACCTATATATATTATGTGTAATAGAGTGTACGGTGTGGCTTCTCACACAGTTCCACGTGGTTCTTTATACGGTACACATAACCTGTGTTTTATTTAATTTTTTATTTCAATTTTTGAAAATAAAATATGTGTGATAGTGATAACTTAGAAGATCAAAGCGATCAACCGTGTGCAAAGAAAGGGAAACTAGACTATGGCATACTACCAAGTCATCAGTAAGTAGATCGTATTTTTCATGTCTCCATAACTGTAATTATTATAGCTCCATATTTAATTAATTATATTGATATTAATCATATCAGTAATTTATAAATTATATTAGGATTAATAATTATATAAATTATATTAATATTATCTTTAATTCATTATTTTTTTATTATTCATGAAGGAATGAATATGGACAAATTTATTAATTAAATTTATATTCTCAAATCTTTAGTCATATATTGCAATAAGTAACTAAGATTTGAGTTCATGAGTATATTGAAGCCATACTCAACATTTTTTTTTTTGTATATTTTAATGTCATATTTTTTACAATATTTCAGTTCTCAACAATCTTTACAGGCATCACAAAATATTATTATTGAAACTGGACGCCATCCTGATCAGTTGAATACAAGGCATACTATCAATGTTGTGTAAGACTTTACTAATCGATTGATCACTGATTTTATCAACTCCAGAAATAAATTAACCATATACACTTTAAACTGTCAAAGTCTCAGGAAACATGCTGCTGATTTACAAGATCCTATTTGTAGAAATAGTAACTTTTTGTTGCTAACTGAAACATGGTGTCCTGCAGATGAAGCAGTTGATTTATGTAACTTTCATTGTATTGCAAAATTTAAACGACAAAATGTTAGAGCCGCTGGAGTGGCCATTTACAAAAACGATAACACTTCACATGTTACTACACTCAACATGGATCTAGCAGTTCAAAATGCTACAGAAGTTCATGTTTCCCAAACATCTATTGGTGATATGTGTGCTTCACATGTTAAACAAGAAGGGGGAAGTGAATTAATTATGATTGTAGTATACATTTCACCTAATAACAAAATGGATCATATAATTTCATTTTTACATGAAAGGTTATTTCCTTATAGCCAAACAGGTTCAATAATTTTTAAAACAAATAAACCTAAACTGCCATTAATTTTCGCTGGAGACTTTAATGTAAATTTTGCAAGAGCTGAATCAATGCCATTAATGACATTTCTTCAAAAAGAATTTCAATTGCAAATCAATAATAATCCAAGAGAATCTACTACCAAATATGGAACAACAATAGATGCTGTATTTGTGAGATATCTTGATGGTGTTTCATCCAATACTTTTGTAACGTACTTGAGTTATCATCGACCAATCGTCACGGTAATACCGGCAGAGGAAAAATCGAATATAACTATTACTGAAGTTACAGATGAAAATAGTTAAATTGTAGCCACTTGATATTAATATCGAATTTTTATATCCCATGTAAATAAATTTTTATTAAATAAAGTTATCATTTTCTCTAAGAAATTTGTAATACTTCATTTGTTCATAAGGCTATATTTAATTCCTGTAATAATATTATCTTTTATGCATATTACTTGTACACACACGATGTTTCACATCTGCCAGGCGTCCCATGACGGCTCATTTCTTTTTGTAAACAAAACTAACCATATTTTTTTTGGAAAATAGGATCAGCCAATAAAACGTTTACTTGGCGAAATTTTTTCACAAAAGTTTTTTTGTTTGAATTCTCCATCGATCGACACTATAATATTTCTTATTGTAACGGTTAATTATATATAATTGGACCAACCTAAATTACCGGTGATGTAATTTAAAATTTAACAAAATGATAAATAAATAGTTGTTCATTCGATCATCCCATACAAATAATTGTTGTTAATCTTCATTGTTAATAATAGAAAACAATGGTTTGGGCGAGATTCGAACTCTGACCCTCCAGCATTTAAATCCATAATCTTATCGACGCTGCTAAAGGAAGCTACACTGATAGGAATGCTGCAACGATTCAGTTGTCTCAAACGAGGCTGCTTAACTGTTACCGCGATTCGGTAATAGTTGACGAATCGTGATAATAGTTACCTAGCCTGTGTAATATGAACCAAACACTTCTACCCGTGTACTTAACTTGGCATTTAGTGTTGTCTATACCATCTAAATAGCGTTCAGCATGTTCTGTTGGCACGTGCGGAAGACAAGGTATATGTCACGATGTACAGCAAGCGAGCTGTGACATGAATAAAAAATTGTACATTTCACATCTGCCGACTGTTCAATGCGACTTACCAACACCGTAATTTTCGACGACGCCACCGTATCCAATCCCAATATCTTGTTGTTAATGTTTATCCACTATTTGTCTGTACCATCTGTACAGAGTTCAGGATAGGAGGAGAGAAGAGTTAAAGGTGGAAAGAGGTAGGAAGTACATTCAAACGTCAACTGTTAAGTGAAGGTGTCACCATGAGTTCTCGAAAAAGTGTCCAGTTCGCGCTTCAAAAATATGTTGTATAGGCGAGTGAGGTTTATATTATCGAACCAGACGCTAGTCTTAGTGCAAGGCAGAACCATGATATATACATAATAAACGATCATCGATATCGTTTTTCCAGAACGAAGGCAAGGGGAGTAATTTAAGTTTGGAATGTAGATTTATTGCTAATATCGGGAATAAGTGTAAAGGGTTAAATCAATTATCGGGACAGAGAAAGGGCGCTAAGGGCTAATTACCCTTGGCAGGAGGTAATTTACTTTTTGTTGAGGAAATTATTTTGCGTTAAGAGTAAAGTACATCAACAGGGTAAAAATTTTTGAATTATTCCCTGGGGAATTTTCGCGGAGAACATTCATCAACTTTGTTGAGCATTTTAATGATGAAAAAAAAGGAGTTGTAAAAATCAATTAACATTGTATTTCAAAGTGGGAAAGATATCGCCATTACTCCCGACACTTGTGATGATTAATCACGAAAATTACACAATTAATTAATGAGCGTTCATTTTATTCCACAGAAGGGTTAGATGTGGCCCGCATGAATGTTCGGGATGCGGAGATTTGATGCCAGATGAAACCTGCCATCAAACAGCAACGCAGATAACGCATGAATGCGAACCGCTTCAGGATGCAGTGGCGAATCAGAAATTCGTAACAAAGCTCATCGATTCCATACGCGTCGGTCATGGGACGAATCGCGCCGCTTACGATACTCAACGCAACATAGTTGGCCCAACCAAGGCGAAATTACCCTATCATCGTTATAAAAAAATTGATGGAATACCAAGCGGCGAAAGTCAATCCAAAGGTACCCACGAGCTTGGAGGAGCTCTCCACAACTCTTAAAGAAGAGCGGTGGAAGAAATTGTCTGAGTAAAGCGGTAACAGTTCCGGACGATTAGAGTCGAAGCTCATCCGCAATACAAATTCGGATTCAACCACGAGTGGGAACGTAGTGTTAGCAGATAAGGAGCTCCTCGAGCTGGTGTTGAGGCGTGTTCAGAACGGAAGTTTGGATGGATTTTTTGGTTTTCCAGGTTGGGCGATTCAACCATCGCGTAATTCTTTTTTACGCGTTAATGGAGAAGAAGACCACCGAAGCCGACGAAGCCATACTGAAATACGTATTTTCGGAACTAGCTCGAGATTTACGGGACAAACTCGGAAAAATTCACTGTGATTTCGAAAAGGCGGAGCATAATGCGTTTCGTAAGTTGCTGCCCTGAGTAGAGATAGTCCCTTGTCTTTTCCACTTTGCCCAAGCCGTGTGGAGACAATCTAAGAAAAAGAGAGTTTTCCGAGGATTGAGAAAAAATAAAAATTTGTCTCCTGGGAAAGAGAAACTGAGACAGGAGCTGAAGGAGATAATGACATTCTTCACGAAGTTACTCCATCTACCCTCAGAAATGATCACTCAGGATCTGATTGTTTCAATCGTGAAGTCGGCAAGTGGTGAGGCATCGGTGAGGCTGAAGAGTTTCCGGGAGTATTTCGACAACCAATGGATGAAAGACCCTTCAATATGGTCAGTCCATGGGTAATCACACCACACTAACAATTTTGCGGAATCCCGTAATCGCGATCTCAACACAGCTATAAAGAGCAATCCCACACCTTGGCAATTTATCAGGAATAGTGCCACCTTCCAGACTGGCGTTATGAATGCCTTCGATGACAGTGTTGAACTCCCGATGTGGCAAAAGGTTGAAGATGCAGTGGAGAATGTCATTAAGTGGTTCGATAATGGGCGGCTACCACAACCGATGGATTTCTTAACGGTGCTTGTTCATGGCGATAGCTTGGAACAACATTACCAATATCAGCCGTTCGTGGCAGCAAATGATGACTCAACAGACTCTTCGGATTCTGATAACACGGAAGCGGTAGTCACACTCCCCAGTTATTTTCACTGATGACGTCCTCAGAGTGCCGATAATCCAACCAGCAGTGGCTGGTTGCGGCTTGAGGATGCAAAGCATTTCAAAGTCGAGAATTTTGCAACCCGTCAATTGTCCACTGAAATCGCGGAGCACAGGTCCAGGACTCCAGCCTGCTCAGCTCTCTGATGGAGAATCGTGCAAGGAGTCTTCTTCATCGAGGATGATGGAAGGGTTATCCGAGGAAACCCATTCAGAGGAGCTACTATTTGAAGATGTTATTAGGGTAATGGCAAATGAAAAAAAATAAATAAAATCCTCATTGCGTAATTGTTCCAAAATGCGCGTCAATTTGAAACCTGTTGACCGCTCGCCGTACAAATGTCGGTAGTCTATGTGGTGTTGTTATGGTGTTGTTATGGTGTTGTTATGATAGAATATTATTGTTATGGGCAAAATCATTATTGTTGGAGTAATCTTGATCTATTTAAAGGGTTTATTGTATCTTTTGCATAGGGGGTCAGTCCCTTTGCCTTGTGACTTTATCCTAATTTTTATTTATAATTAGAGCATGGATCAGTGAATAAAAAAAATGTAAGCCGTCATGGGACGCCTGGCAGATGTGAAACATCGTGTGTGTACAAGTAATATGCATAGAAGATGATACTATTACAGGAATTAAATATAACCTAATGGAAAAATGAAGTATTACGACTTTCTTACAGAAAATGGTAACTTTATTTAATAAACATTTATTTACATGTGATATAAAAGGTCGATATTGATATCGAGCGGCCACAATTTGAATATTTTCATCCGTGCCTTCAGTAATAATTATATTCGACGTTTCTTCTACCGGTATTACTGTGATGATTGGTCGATGATAACTAAAGTACGTTACAAAAGTATTGGATGAAACATCATCAAGATATCTCACAAATACAGCATCTATTGTTGTTCCATATTAAAAAATATAAACTCACATTTATATTTATAAAAATTATAAATATGTTAATAAAATCTAAGATAAAAATTAAAATAGTCTCGTACTATTCGATTAATAAAGTGTTACACAACATTGATAGTATGCCTTGTGTTTGAATGATCAGGGTGGCGTCCAGTATCAATAAGAATATGTTGTGATCCCTGCGATGATTGTTGGGAACTGAAATATTTTTAAAAAACTCGTTGCACTCCGGGAGTGCAGGCAGAAGTGAAAACTTGAACTTATGGCGCGTTGGGCACTTTTTTGGGTGAGCATTTTTAGGTGCGCTCGCGACATGAGAAATTGTACATAAAAAATCAAGTTTATCAAAGCAATGTGGGCACTTTTTGTATGGATATGAAGTATAATAATATAGAAACTATATTCGAAGGAAGTGATTTTATTTAAATAAGTAAATATTAGTAAGTAGTAAATACAAAATTTATCAATTCTCATCCAGAATTTAAACAACTCTTACATCATCATTATCAACATTTTCATCAAATTCTAAACCTGAAACAATAGGTCTATGGCAACTAAAGTGTGAAATGAACAATTTTGATTTAAATCTATTTACATTTCTTGTCAATACTGCATCACAAGTAGTTTTGTATTTTTTTGTGCTAAGATCGCGATCATTGGACATCGTTAAATCAAATTCTTCATATAAAACCGCATCCATTTTCAAGACAAATCTATAATCAAAAATAAAAATGTAGATTTTTTTAAAGCTACAATCGTAGCTTATATATTTTTTCCGACCATCCGAATTTTCGATCGTCGATTCACGTCCCTAGTGAAATTCTCTACTAAATTGAGTATATTTCTGATTTTTCGGGTTTTCCTACATTTCCGGCTTTCGCAAAATTTTTAACGATTTTCCGACCATCGAATCACGTCCCTGGTAAAATTCTCTAATAAAACGAGTATATTTTCGATTTTTCAGGTTTTCCTACTTTTCCGGCTTTCCGATGATTTCTAATTCTTAGCTGAAATGAGCATACTGATAATTTTCTTAGTTCCCCTAAATTTCGAGATTTTCTGTAATTTTGGAGAAATTTATCAACTTCAAACTTTAAATGAATCACCTTTTTAAACGCTAGCGCGAAACTTGTATTCTTTTAATGTAACTGTTGGTAAAACAGGAAGTTGTTTCCCTAGCGGAAGAAAGAAACAGCTCATATACAGGGTGTCCCTGAATTGAACGTCCAGACTTTAAACTTAAGTTGGGGGTGAAATTCTGGATCGAAAAGTCCTGAGCGACTTTTTGATCAGACGCACCCTCTTCAACTTATTCAGGGTTGAAGTTGGACGAATCAGGGGCGTGGGATAACCGCTCGCACGACCGCGAGGAAAACATGAGAGTGGGGTAGTGTCCCCCCAGACCGTACTACTCCCCTGCGGCGGCAGAAAGAGATGACTGGCGGTGGTGGGTAAAAGGAGGGGAGGAGTGGGAATGAAAAAAATGAACACCCGCCCGCTGCATAAAAATTATTTACTCCTCCGCTAATTAATGCCAAGGGATGAAACCAAGGGCATTCGATGGAGGAATAAATTCCCCATCGATTGAGGGCCCTTACATCTCTTAATCTAATCCAAGAAG
Source organism: Diachasmimorpha longicaudata (assembly GCF_034640455.1). Taxonomy (NCBI): domain Eukaryota; kingdom Metazoa; phylum Arthropoda; class Insecta; order Hymenoptera; family Braconidae; genus Diachasmimorpha; species Diachasmimorpha longicaudata. Next base: position 85,045 of record NC_087233.1, on the reverse strand, counting down.
AGAAAAAAATAGCGTTGAAAATTACAGCGCTGGAAAAAAAACCCGGCGATTCAATTTTCTAAAGCCCCATTGGCCCTGTATGAGATTTTCATTTTTTCTTTCAGCGAAGGAGAAAAAAAATGATCAATCGCTGATGATTTTTTTGTTTGGGTGTTCATTTTTTTCATTTCCCCCTCCTTCCTCTTTCCCACCGCCACCAGTCATCTCTTTCTGCCGCCGCAGGGGAATAGTACGGTATGGTGGGGACACCACCACACTCGTATGTTTTCCTCACCGTCGTGCGACCGGGTATTCCACGTCCCTGATTCATCCAACTTCAACCCTGAATAAGTTGAAGAGGGTGCGTCTGATCAAAAAGTCGCTCAGGACTTTTCGATCCAGAATTTCACCCCCAACTTAAGTTTAAAGACTGGACGTCCAATTCTGGGACACCCTGTATAACTTTTAAAATAAACCCGGCTAATCATCCAACATCTAGTGCACATTTATTACACTCCCCGAACTTCCTCACCCACCATCCCATCCGGCCCAAATCATCCTTCGGAACCTCAATTAATTAACATTGGTTCTTTGAGCCGGATTCGGGAGTGAAGTGTTGTGAAGTGTGCAGCGGAAAATTCGACTTGGAAAAAGGATGCCGGCCGCACGCTTGAACTACGCGGCCTACATCACGAAACCCAGGGACTCACCGAGGACAACAGGACCACATTCCAACGCCTGCAAATTGGGAAACTCAACGGCCAAATTCCACAAGGGATTACCACGTGGATAACACGGGCCTTGTTTACGTCGGGATCTCAATGAGGGAACAAAGGCCATAAGGTCAGGTAAACCGGGCACTCGAGTCAAACATCGATCGCGCTGTCGATCGACCAGGCGGTCGGTAATACTGTTACGTCGAATTTTCTTTTGGGCGTAAAAATATTATTTAGCTACTTTTTCAAACGCAACAGGTTTGAGGGATTTCCGTCTCTTACGTTTATGCAATTAATTTTCGTTACGAATGAATTGAATCTTACCTTATTTTTCTAGATGCTGGAGTTTTTGTTTTAATTCTGCCAGGAACTTCTGCGTAGAGGGAGAAATTCGGGATAATGGGTGGTCCCTGCTGGCTGGAGCTTGGATGTGCTGCTGCTTAACTACGTATTCGATGGTGAAATATCCCTGAGTCAGGGGAGGTGATGCAGCTTCAAATGTCTCCTGCTGAGGTGCGGAATGTGTTCCACAAGGTTGGGTCAATCGGAAATTTCCCTGATGATCCTTAGTGACTTCGATGTTGACGGTGTGACAATTAACTATGGTCGGGACTGAATTTTTATCGGAGAATAATGAATCTAAATCGACTTTTCGGGGATTTCTATAAATCGCAGCTAACTTCCGGAGTTGGTACTTCCTTCCTGCACGTCTCGTTTTTTTAGGCATTAGGGTGATAGGAGGAGAGTAGTCTAGGATAATATTAAAGATTGAGCACTCTTCTGCTCTAATCTCTATATTTAGTCAGGATAGAATTGAAAGGGCAATCTTCTGCTCTAAACAACCAGGTAGGGGGAATAATTTTAGGAATAAAGATTGAGCAAACTTCTGCTCGAAACTTTATATCGGTTAAAGGGTAGGATTGATCGAGCAATATTCTGCTCTAATCAAATAGGTCCTATCCACGGTATGGAGTTGGAATTAGAACTGACTTTATTGAACATTTTTCGGACTATTTATATTAACTTTGTCTCCTGTTGGATTGTCAGCGAAAATTCCTTATCCGGTGTTTTCTTCCCAATTCAGCATTTGAATTTGCTTACGCGGGCATTGACCCCGGTCTGGAATTTCCCTTGACTTACAATTATTGTTTGAAGTTATTTATTATTGGTTTATTGTTTATAATTATTATTACTTGGAATCTTATTTATAATCTTAATTTATCTATTTCTATTGTAGTTTTTTCCATACGGAGGATAACTCGAGGCAGCAGTCGATCACCACTAGAAGGTCGGTTTACCGTGCGTTGTAAATATTCCACTGTTCGTAACCTGCCGATAACTCGTGCAGTCGGTAACCCGTCAATAATTCGCACCGTGGGTAACCGGCTACTGATTTACTTGTTATCCTCTGCCATGATAACTCTTTCGATTGAGTTTTCTTCTGTTTAGAAATCATACTTTTACAATATAAGGTAGTGAGTAATATTAATTTTGAGTTCATCAGTACTGGAAATTCCTTAATTATTTGGTATTTAGTATTTATTCGATTATTACCAGTATTGACGATGATCTTATTATTTATACATCAAGGTTGATAATGGTTTTAATAAGTATGTAGTAGTTTAGATTGCTAATAATTTATTCAAATTTCAAAAGTCGTATTTCTCTTCCTTCCAGGCCGTTTGGGTAGTGCGGTCGAGAAGTGTGGATGTGACAATACATCGGCGGTATCACCCACAGTCGGTAAAGAGTTACCTCCGCCGATCGGTAAGTCACTTAGACTATTTACATCCCGTGTGAACGCATTACCAATATAAGAAAGGAGGGAAACTCACCCATTTGGATTTCAATTCAATAAATTTAAATCAATTAAAGGGAAATTCAACAAATCCAAATGCAACGGGACGAATCTACATTGTTGGCAAGAATGATGGAGGAACACGACAAAACGCTCTCTTCAGCTGGATGCGTGGAAAAGCCCGGAGATACATCGGAGGAGGCCTCCTCCAGGGAACCGGAATCGGAGCCTGCCATCAAGACAAGGAGGTCGATCACACCATGGCCAAGCAGCGTGGAAAATAAAATGAGAATTCAGCTGACTCGGATGAGATCGTTACGGGAAATTGTCGATACACCGAGAGCGAAGACGCAAGCGTACTTCGCTACGACGAACTTCAATCACGCCGCACCGTGGTAGGGGACACCTGGTCCAAATTCTCGGTCTACCACGAGAAATTAATGGAGGAGGCCAGCGAAGAGGTGATGGATCGCCCCTACTTCGTTGAGGACATGTTCGCCCAAGCGGATCGGGCCGATGAAAAGGCTATGGAGTTATGGAGGAGCTAGGCCGCAGAACGGCTAGCCTCCCGTGAAGAGAGACGGGCCAGCAGTAGGGAGCCACAACCAGCCACTTGAAAAGGCTGCAGGTGCCGGAGTTCCACGGCATCTACTCGGAATGGAGAAATTTCCATGACGCTTTCGTCTTCTTTGTCCATAGCCAGCCGGGCTACTCGGATATGGACAAAATGATAAGACTGAGGAAGGCCTTGAATGTATCGGCGGCGGCGCTCATAACTAACATCGGAACGGGAGCTGCCCATTACAAAACGGCGTGGAAGAAACTCGTAGCCCCTTTCGAGAATCCGAGGCTGATTATGGCAGCGTATCTCAACCGGCTGATGAACCCCAGGGAAGTTAAGGAGCTGTCATCAAAGAGTCTCCTAAGTCATGGATTCAGTGACCGAGTCATTAACGGTACTGAAGAATCTCGGGGCTCCAACGGACGCATGGGACATAGTGGAAAGTCACCAGATAACGAAGGCGCTTGATCACAAGTCCAGGCAGGAGTGGGAGTTGAAGTTCGGTGACTAGACGGATTCCCCAAAGCTGGAGAGCTTCTTGGAGTTCCGCAGGGCCAGAGCGAGGGCCTGGGAGAATATGGAACGGGAGGGGGAGAAGACGGGCTCGTCCCAGAGCTCGGAAAGGCCCAGACCCACGGGAAAGGCCTTTCAGGGATCATCAACAGGACCACCTTCAGAGGCCTTAAAGGGATCATCAACGAAGAAGACAGGCTGCGTGGCTTGCGGAGGGCGATCCTGGATTGGGCCAGAATGTCCCAAGTTCTTCGGGATGAATGCCGCCCAGAAGAGGCACTTCCTGATAGAGCATGGATTTTGCGATAAATGTTTGGGGCCTCATCGGGAAAGCAAGTGCAAAAACACTAGGAATTGTTGTCGGTGTGATGCTCTACACCACACATCAATCCGTGAACAGAGGCGTGGCCAAACGGGAACCTCAACAAAGGCCAGCACATCGTCGGAACCCAGCACGAGCGGTTAAGTAGCATTTTATTATCGATCATAACAAATATGGCTACCTTAACCGCTGTGTACGTTGACAGGAGACAACATCATTAAGGGAACAGGAGCGAGCATCAAACAAGATCCTGTCAACGAATCATCGGGACCAGCATCACGCCAACGCAAAACACGAGGCGCATCACCAATAGGGAAGAGGTCAACGACCTCTCCGAGTAACCATGGGGATTCTCGACGAACGGAAGTGTGCCACCAATCGGATAGTCTACCGGCAAGGCAACAACATTCGGGTGATCATCTACAATCGGAGGAAAAGCAAACCGGACACCAATCCCATGTAAAAGCCATGCATCATAAAGATGAACAACAATTAGGAAAGCAACAGGTTGATCATCACGGGGATCAACATCATTTAGAACCGCAACAGGTGAATCAGATGGACACACGCAACGTTTTAGAAGCTCAACAGAGCTGTCAGCAGGGAAGTCAATTGGTGGTCTTGGCAACGGCAAGGGTTAATACCCTGAATCACCAAGGATATTCAAGGCCAGCAAGGATCCTCATCGACCAAGGCTCAGAAGTGTTATTGGTATCTGAGCACTTGGTCAACCAACTGCATCTGAAACGGAGGTCATCATCGCTATCTATCATTGGCATCGGAGAAACTGCCTCGGGAAGCACGCGTGGGGTTGTGTCATCCGACTTACAACCGAGATACAATGCGTCTTGGCTCATCATCCAACATTTAGTGCACATTTATTGCACTCCCCGAACTTCCTCACCCACCATCCCTTCCGGCTCAAATCATCCAACGCAACCTCAATTAATTAACATTGTTATTTCTACTTTTTATTTTATATTTATTGCATGGTCTTGCCAAGCAGTTGCGGTGGTGCCCAGCGAGTTGGTTCCTGCCTTTGGCCATAATCAGCAATAATTTCTACATCAGGTTGATCATTCTTTTGTTGCACAAGTTTATTCCTTGCATAAGATTTTATGCAATAAAGATTTACTATACTATCAAAATTTCCAGCGTTGTGTGTAAATTCAGCTAAAGCTTCATTCCAGCAATCAAGAGATTCCATACATGCCTTCACTTCTTCTACGTTATACTTTCGTAAAAAACCCAGCAGACCTTGAAATCCATGATAATCATTTTTAGAACTCCTTTTTCTAGTTTCACGTTTCCCTTTTTGACTTATAAATGAGAGAAAGACATCAAAGCGATCTTTCGATACGTCTATGCCTAAAAAGGTGTTGATCTTATATAACACCATACATTACCATTTAAAGTGAAAAGTAAGGCCAGGCTTGTGAATATAGAATTATAACCATTTAGGTCATTCTACTCTACAGTTCAGCCTATACTTTTGAGAAGGGAGCTGTTATTTTTTTTACAGTTTCTATATGTAAGTACGCACTCCGAGTTCCTGTTTTCTGCATTTAACGCTTTAGCTGAAAACATTAGATGCTTTCTCCAACATACAAGTTCGCACAGATCCTTTGGTAGACCAACGCATCCCAAAACGAAAGCTCTCACGCTCGTAATTTTTAATTAAATAAAAGTGATTATAGTATTATTTCAATGATAAAGAGTATGAAAATATCTTTCTATTGAAAAGTCGTGCTCCTAGGCATAAAAAAATGACATTACCATTGCAAAATGCCGAAACGTCCTCACATGAACAAGGTAGTTATTCGAGGAGTTCATGTATGAAAAATCGTAAAAGGAGTAGAAAACAGGGGCGTTTTGTCACAGACAAAAGGGGTACAGTACCAAAGAGGTTGCGCATCGATGTAAATGTTACTAGTCATGAAGATTCAGTATTTCCTAGTGATGTACAAGATGAACCTAGACAGGATGTGCCTAACGAAGAAATAAAATTTACTAAAAGTGTGGTTGGTAGAGAAGGAACACCTGCATTTAATCAGTTTTTAGATTTTCTAATTACAGAAGAAGGGACAAAATATCTAGAAGTTCTAAGAAGAAAAGAAATAAATGTGACTAATATGTCCAGTATTTTGAATGGAGCAGGAGCTAAAGCTTGTGACGAGGCAATCTAACCTTAAAGGTTATTTTGACACCCCCCCGCACGCCCCCTATTCTACTAATATACTTATTCGCTCGTTTGCTCATCGTTGGAGAACCCCTTCCCATATAAGTCCTTCCCTCTCCCCCGATCCCCTACTCACCGCGCTCGGACAGCGCGACGATCATCGGGTAACTGGAGGATAGGATGACGTAGGACGTCCCTCTCCTTCCCGCAGTCCCCTACTCACCACGCTCACTCACCAGCGAAGGAGTGGATGACGTAGCTCGCCCCCCCCCCCGCAGTCCCTTGTTCGCCGCACGGACTCAAGACAATGGGCGCACACGTACGTTGCGTAGTGCGTCTCCCCGCTGCCCCTCGGCCCCCGAAGATACCCACAAGCATCGATCGGTGGATCAGAGGGATGCGGATGTGTCGTCCCCGGAAAGGAACGAATCCAGACCGAGGACCCCCGAATACTTCGAAAAGATCCTCAAGTGGCTAATTGATCGCCACTCGTCATTCAGTTGTCCTAGCAGTTAGTACGTTCTCAAAAATATATAGTTAAATTGATCGCGGAAGATAGTGAGTGACCCAGGATCTTCCGAGCTATGAGGGAGGCTACTTAGGAGTAGGATCGACCCCATTTGACATCAGGAAAAGGGTGGGCAGTCACCCACTTGAGAAAAGAGAGGAAGAAACCCGAGAAAATCAGGGAATTGGCATCATCCGAGTGAGTACCCTTTCTTTCCCCCCTTCACCCAGCGGCATTTTTTCTCCCAACGATACTTCCCAGAATTCCTCCGACGGTGGATGTAGACTTCGTTCTTTATTTGTATTATTATGATTATTATTATTACTAGTGTTTCTACTATTCTATCGATATTCATTGGTTCCCGAAATTCTTCCCTTTTTTTCTAACAAATGTAGAGCCACCCCCTTTTTTGCATTATATAAAGAGTGGTCCGACAAGTGACCTGCCTGCCCCCCTCCCCTGAGAATTTCAAGAAACAGGCGGTATTTCTTTTCATTATAATTTGGACATAATATTATAAGATACTATTATCATTATTAAATAAAAATATATTTAATGTAACAGCCTCTGCCCCCTTTTTATTTAATATTTGACCCGACCTCTAATTAATTAATAGATATTTAGAACAAAGGTCACAAGCTTCTGAAGGTTATAAAGAGTTATATGATGTTCGGTTTGATAAGCAAGGAAATAAAACCCCATATTTGCAAACTCTAAAAGGCAATCGAGTAAATCTAGCTCGGACGTCCAATATTTGGAATGGAGTAGTGTTTAATGAGGGACCTGGATCGGAGAAGCTCGTGCGGGTGAGGAGCGAGCAGCCCCAGAAAAAAAAGCACAGTCGGCGCGGTGCACCACTAGTCACTTTTTATTCAATAAAAAACCTCCGTCACTGCACAATGTTGAATACAAAATACTGATGAGCTGTTCCGCGTATTATAATAATAATAGTTGAGCGGTCGAAATAGTTAATTGGCCCGAGATGAGCAATACCGGAGAAACCGTTGACGAGCGGGTCGAATGTTGGAAAGAGTTCGAATGTATAGTAGAGCGGTACACTTGAACACACGGGTTACAATTGAAACCATCCGGAAACGACTGACCGGGTGAGTAGCGCGATCGATGAAATTGCTCGCAATTCCGGTCCCACGTGACCTTTGGTGGGGCTATCACCCTATCCAGGATAATAGTGGGCTGTGTCCAGGAAGTGTCCCCGAAACCATAGGGATGCCAGTTAGACCCATGGCAACGATCGATTTGTTTTGATCGTTGCCTAACAGTAAGCGGTAGTAAGTGTGTGTGTGACTGAGAACCTGCCGAAAGGCAATAATTCTTGCAAGTACGTTCTAATGCTCGTAGACCATTTAAAGAGTTATATGATCTTTGGTTTGATAAGCACGGAAACAAAAAACAACTTTTAAAAATTGTAGAAGAAAATAAAAAAATAAACCTAGCTGATATGTCTAGTATTTTAGGTGGAGCAGGATCTAATGCTCCTAAATCTTTTACAGAGTTATACGATCTTTTGTTTGATAAGCAAGGAAACAAAACACAATCTTTAAAAATTTTGGGAAAAGAAGAAATAAATTTCACTAATATGTCGAGTGTTTTAGGTGGCGCAGGATTTAATGCTCCGAAATCTCTTAACGCGTTAGATAATCGTTGGTTTGATATGCAAGGAAATAGCACACAATATTTGAAAACTAAAAAAAAGGGGACGAAACTAGCTAATATGTCCAGTATTTTGAATGGAGCAGGAACTAAAGCTCCTAAGCTTTTAAGGAACTATATAATACTTTTTTTTGATGAACAGGGAAATAAAGAACAGCATTGAAATCATTTTATTAAGGAAAAAGATAGGGAAAAAAGTTTTATGATGCCTAGTTTATCTGGCATTTTAGGTGGAGCAGTAGCTAAAGCTAAAGATGCTTTTGAAAATTTGCATAATGTTTGTTTTGATGACGAGGGAGAAAGAACAGGACTTTTACATGATTCCGATGATGCAGCTTTCAGGCCAAGTAACTTATCCTCTATATTATGTGGAACAGGAATACGTGCTTCCTCTATTTTAGAAATATTGCATAGTGTTTGTTTTGATGACGAAGGAAAAAGAACAGAACTTTTAGATGATATCTATAATGCAGGTTTTTGGCCAGGTGATTTACCCAGCACGTCGGGTGCAGCAGCGGATAGTGTAGAGAAATGTCACGATTTTTGTTTCATAGGAGCAGCAAAAGTGTATTTGAGTCATTTCTTAAAAGAAGGTTTTATGCCGGAAAACTTGTCCGAGATATTGGATGGAGCAAGAGCTAATATTTGTTCTGCTTTAAAAGATTTTCATGTTATTAGTTTTCATGAGGCACGAACCAGAACGCAGCCTTTAGATGATTTCGATCAGTCAAGTTTTAGACAGAGTCATTTATCCCCTATATTATCCATGGCAGTAAATAATCATCTGGCTTCGTAAATAAGGCCTTATTCACGAAGCCACGATTCTGAATACAAACGTACTTGACGCGGTTTTTAATACTAACAAGGATTTAGCTTAGGAGGTTCTGTATTCTGAAGCATACTTCACGATCAGGACAAGGCAGGACAAATTCTAAGTCCTACTCGATGTAACACCCTAGATAAATTTCATAGGGTAAAAAGTTCCTCCTCGGCTAAGAAGTGAATTAAATAATTTTCTTCATTAAAACATAATCTATGAAAATTTCTTAAAATATAACTGGCATTATTTACTGCCATGGATAATATACTGGATAAATCACTCGGTCTGAAACTTGCCGGATATAAATCATCTAAAGGCTGCCTTCTGTTTCCGGCCTCATCAACACAAAAATCATGAAAATCTTGTCAAGCAGAACAAATATTAGCTCCTGCTCCATCCAATATCTCGGATAAGTTTTCCGGCATAAAACCTTCTTTTAAGAAATTACTCAAATACCCTTTTGCTTCTCCTATGAAACAAAAATCATGACATTTTTCTCAACTATCCGCTGCCGCGCTCCACATGCTGGATAAATCACCTGGCCTAAAATCTGCGTTATAAAAATCATATAAAAGTTCTGTTCTGTTTCCTTCGTCATCAAAACAAACACTATGCAATATTTCTAAAATAGAGGAAGCACGTATTCCTGTTCCACATTATATAGAGGATAAGTTACTTGGCCTGAAAGCTGCATCATAGGAATCATGTAAAAGTCCTGTTCTTTCTCCCTCATCATCAAAACAAACATTATGCAAATTTTCAAAAGCATCTTTAGCTTTAGCTCCTGCTCCACCTAATATGCCGAATAAACTAGGCATCATAAAACTTATTTCCGCTTATTTTCCCTTAATAAAATGCTTTAAATGCTGTTCTTTATTTCCTTGTTCATTAAAAAAAGTGTGTTTAAATAATAAGGTTCCGAAATGATGGTTGGGCCGGTAGGGATAGTGAGTGGGGAACTTCGGGAAGGTAGATAATTGTCCACACGTGGTTTCGTTAAAATTCCTGTTTTATTTATAAATATATACACTCACATGCACTCCGATAACAAAACTCTTCGATATTCAATTCTTTAGTGGACTGTACGTTGAATTGCCGGTTGATATTCCCGAATAAGTTAGTGTTGAGTTTCCGGACGGGTTTCCGGTTGTGGTTCCGTTTGATTTAGATGACTTGTCCGAACCAGTTGATTTACGATGATGTATTGACTACCGTAGCGATCCCGAAACAGATCGCCACCTCTTGTTACGGTGGTCAAAAGTGTTTGGTTGTGGTTATTTACATTTTGACCGCGAGATTTTGAACAAAGTATTCTATAATTCTTTAAAAGCTTAGGAGCTTTAGTTCCTGCTCCATTCAAAATACTGGACATATTAGCTAGATTCATCCCTTTTTTTTCTAGTTTTCCAATATTGTGTGCTATTTCCTTCCTTATCAAACCAACGATTATATGACGGTTTAAGAGATTTTGGAGCATTAAATCCTGCGCCACCTAAAACACTGGACATATTAGTTAAATTTATTTCTCCGTTTTCTAAAATTTTTAAATATTGAGTTTTGTTTCCTTGCTTATCAAACAAAAGATCGTATAACTCTGTTTGCCATTTGGTTTTCCGTTTAGAAGTGGTTGGGAGCGGGATTATTTCAGGGAGAGTAATTGATAGCAAATTTGGATTTTTGTCCTTTTATTATGAAACGTGGTAATTATTTTGTCAATTAAATGATGGATTTGAACAGATATACTGTGTAATCTAAGCGAACAGAAATTATGGAATTTTTATATATATTGGTTTGACCGCGGAAACAATAATTTACTGGACACTTTTGGCGAGTGGTTCTTTCCATGCGAAAATTAAGCCTGAGGTGATGAGTGGGTCAGCCAGTCGCCGGTGACCCGAGGTCAACCGAATTTGGCCGACGAGGCTGACTGCCCTCCATCTTCGGGTTTAAATCCGAACATTCCGTCCGCCTCCGTCATTTTCAGAATGACGAAATTTACTCCGCTGGGAGTTGGTCTGGGTGTCCGTTGTCGATTCCCGCAGGGGGTGTAATGGCGGGTAAAACCGCCCTAACACACGGGGTGTGACGACCCCGCGGACCCTGAGTCGAACTTGGTGTGAGGATTGGGATCCCCCTTTTGGGGGGTCTCAATAATTACACCAAAGGGGGGTTACGGGTGCAGGGTGAGCCCTGTGCCCCGAGGGGGGGTTTCGGAGGGGGAGGGTCGCGGATTAGGTGGAGGTGGGGTGGGCCGGACTCCCAAATATTTGGGAAGTTTTGGGAAAGGGGTCGCACCGTTTGGGAGACTTTCGGAGGGGCTGCGGGAGGAATCGTTCGGGAGTCCTCCAGGGGGGTTCGGGGGTGTTGGGGAGGGGTTGCGGTCATTCGGGAGACACGAGGGAGGGCGAAATCGGCTGGTGGAGGGGTGGTTCCACGTGGTGGAGAGGTGGTTCCACGTGGTGGTGAGGTGGTTCCACGTGGTGGTGAGGTGGTTCCACGTGGTGGTGAGGTGGTTCCACGTGGTGGAGAGGTGGTTCCACGTGGTGGAGGGCAAAATCGGCGGGCGGAGACCTACCTACCGGGGGGTTCGGCGGAGGAGGGTCGCGGATTGGGTCACGGTGGGGTGGGACGGACTTCGCGAGACGCGAGGGAGGGAGAAATCGGCTGGTGGAGGGGAAGTTCCACGTGGTGGAGAGGTGGTTCCACATGGTGGAGGGCAAAATCGGTTGGCGGTGGGGTGTTTCCACGCGGGGGGGGGGGTTGGGGGGGACAGGCTGCTTCGCAGTGTGAAGGACGTGGACTCTACGGTTCTCGCAAGTAGTTCCAGCCACGCGTTAGTAGTCGGAACCTCCCGCAACGGTGGAGGCCGGCGAAAACGGGACGCCACACGTGGTGCTGGGTCTGAGGGGGAGCGGGTGGATATCCCTCGGGAAAGGGACGGTTCGCGGGGTGGGTCGGGTTTAATGGGTGGGTTCCCCCTTTCTGTGGGTCTGCACCCTCTCTGCTCCTCTTTCGGGGGGAGTCGAGGAGGAGCACTCCCTCAGCGCCTCCACCGGGCCCCGATCCGAGCTACCCAGCTGGGCGGGAACAGGAAGGCCCCCTCCCAGGGACGGTGCCCAGCGTCCCGAGCTACCCAGCTCGGTGCCGCGGGCAACCGCCCCATCTTATCCTTAATCCTCTTATTTATTCTCTTCCTTTTACTTTTCAGCTTTTCAGCTCTTGCCTTTTTGCACGGCCGGCGACCGTCTCGTCTAAACTTCAACCATGGCAGAGCACTATTGCAAATTCATTCCGGAGTCTAAGCTGCCCCCAATCGGATCTGCGGGGGGGGGCACAATAATGCGTCCGTCGTGCGGCGAAGTCTGCGCATCGCCTCCCAGCATGCCAGAACAACATCTCAGGTGACTACATCGAGGGACCCAAGGAGGGTGGTGCCCTCAAGGGTTCGTAGTCGCCCGCCGTGCGCCGGGGTACTGCCCTCCCGACGAGGGAAAGGTTCCAGTCTTCGGCCTGTCCACGAGGACGTCGCAGAGGAAGAGGAGTTGACTGCACAGCCGAGCCAGCCAACGCCTGGATCTTCAAGAACATCAACCGGTGAGTCCACTCAATTATTAGGTAGGGTTCGCGAGTGCCACGTTAGTTTAAGTAGGATCGATAGTCATCGCGTCGCGACTGGAGGCTCACCGGTACGCCCCGGTCCAATAGGTCATCCTCCCCGGACCACCGCGATCGAGGGACCAGGCGCGCAACGCGACGTTAGAATACTGCAATTGAACATGTGCCGCTCAATTGCAGTAACCGGGGAGGTCTTCCAGCTAATTCGCAAAGAGCGTCTGGACATATTGTTGCTCCAAGAGCCGTATGCCATTCGTGAGGCGAACACCTGGGCCATCCGCGGCCTAGGACTCGGAATGCGTATTGCCGCGAGCTCAACGGAACGACCGTGGGCGGCCGTCGTTGCGTGCAACTCCATCGTGGAGATTGCTTACGTGTCCCAATTAAGTAATGCACATTGCGTTTGTGCTGAAGCCCGCGTCTCCTGTGGATCCTGCTTCGTCCTCTCCAGTTATTTTCAGTACTCCGACGACATAGAAATCCACCTGAGGCAGCTTGAAAAGGTTCTCAGCTGTCTCAGGGGTCGCCGCGTTCTGGTGGCGGCAGATTCCAACGCCCAACACTCCCTTTGGAGCCCCAGGACCACTGACCGTGGTGTCCTCCTGGGTGAGCTCATCGAGTCTTTCCGTCTCCGCGTCGCGAATGATGCTAGGCAGGGCCCAACCTTCAGGAGTGCTGCAGGTACGTCGTTCATCGACGTCACACTGGCCACTCCTGGCATGTATAAATTCATACGTGCATGGATGTTGGAGGACGAGTGGTCCACCGGTGACCACACGTCGGTTTTCTTTCGTTTAGCGATCCGGAGTTCCTCGCAGCGCGTCAATAACTCGGGAGTCGGCGAGGGCTCTACCATGTGGTTCAACGTTCATCGGGCCGACTGGGAACAGTTCGAGGTGACCCTCGATGAGGAGGCCCGTGAGAAACTCGCAGACCATCCGCTGGACTCCCCAGCGGATGTTGAGAGAATGGCAGAGGTGCTGGGTGACGTACTCAACAAAGCCTGCCAAGATTCGATGCCGCGCCGCAGGCATTACCGTCGCGCGAATCCGTGGTGGACCGAGGAGCTGGCCAGCAAACGCAAGCTGGTCAGTCGTCTCCGTAACGGCTACCGAAGGGAGACTAACCTTGACGCGCGAAAAATTAAACAGAATAGGTATCGTGTAGTCCTGCGGTCGTACATCAGGCTACTTAGGACGTGCAAGGAAAATAGCTGCCGCGGATATATCACGACGGAAAGCAACGCGAATCCCTGGGGCTTTCACTACAAATACGCGGCTGATAAATTGCGTGTACGCACGGTACTCAGCACACTTAGAACCGCGAATGGCACGACACTTACGATGCGTCAGACTGCTGAGGTACTGTTGGACACACACGTACCCGACGATGACTCCAACGAAGACACACCGGAACAGACAGACATCCGCGAACGAGGCAGAAATCTTGCGCCCTGTTGGTGATAAACAGCCACCTATCGAGGCGTGGAATATTTTCCTCGAGTAGTGATGGCTATGGATCCGTGGTGATGAGTCCGCCGATGAGGAAGTGTCCTGGAGTGAACACTGAAGTGTCCGCTGGATCGTGCGAGGTGGGTGCAATGGGTCGAGAATTAAGAACTGCCTTAATCTGCACCAGGAGAGTTGTAAGTTCTTCTAGGGACAGAGTTGATATCCCAATTGTCCTTTGGAGATGGTGTTTGACGGATTTAACAGCCGCTTTCCATTTTCCGCCAAAATGTGGTGCGCCTGCTGGGTGAACACAGACAACACATTGATGGATGTCGGTTCTCACAGGAGCTGTATCGCCGATGATCCAGTACTTTTGCCTGGTAAAGGCCAGGGGGACCTAGGTTCCGCCGTGATGTGACCATCGGTGTGCATCTCCGATGACCCGATCCGTGAATCTGGAATATCGTGGGAGTACCCCTGGATGGATCTCCTCAAAGTCCAGGTGCGCATTGTGGAGACGGCCGCCGATCCGTAAGATTTGTTGGTGGTCTAGGTAAGGAGTTAGCCTAGACATTGGAGAAGTATTTGCTATTTTTCTGCCACTTATCAGGATCCGGATCTCCTCGTTGAAGTGATGGTGCTGTATCCTTTTTATCCAGAAAAGTCTAGCTGCTTCGACTTCTTCTGGAGTTGCAAACCGTTGATCTGGAACTTCTATCCGCCGTAGCCGCCGTCCGAGCCGATTGATGAGTACCGTTACTCTCAAAATTTTGTTGAGATCGTTATGCCGCTCTAGGAGTACATTGCCTTCCTGAGGACCGATGACCACTGGATATGCTGAGGATGGTTTTCCCTCAAGCACCGCCGCCGCCGTGGATCCGACTGATGAGACTGGCCGATGGTGTAGAGCTAAAACGAGCCATGGTGGCCGATCCCACCAGAGTGGATGGTGATGAAGTTGTTCCGGTGATAGCCCTCGCAAGGCACAGTCTGCTGGGTTGTCCGTTCCGCTGATGTGAAGCCATTCTCCGTAGGGTGTGGCCTCTTGGATTTTTAGAACACGGTTTTCGACGTATTCTTTCCAAATTTGGATTTTTGTCCTTTTATTATGAAACGTGGTAATTATTTCGTCAAATTAATTAAATGATGGATTTGAACCGATACACTGTGAAATCTAAATGAACCGAAATTATGGAATTTTTATATACAGGGTGCTCTGAGAAACGAGGCGGATGGTGAACAGGCATATTTTGGGGGTGATTCTGAGCAGAAAAGTCCATTTCCACTTTTCGCTCGGACGCACCCTTGCAGAGATATGGGAGTGAAAAGAACGACCAATGGGGGGCGAGCATTGCGCGGCTCTCCGTCCGTGTGCCGCGGGTAAGCAGTGTGCGTGCTTCCCCTTCTCCTCGGGCGGACGTTCCATTCCGCTAGTGAGTGTGAGCGAGAGAGAGAGGGGGAACATTGAGACTGAGGTAAGGAGTGGGTCAGCCAGTCTCGTCGGTGATCCGAGATCAACCGAATTGGACCGACGAGGCTGACTGCCCTCCGTCTTCGGATTTAAATCTGAACAAACTCTTTAAAAGCTTTAGGAGCATTAGATCCTGCTCTACTTAAAATATTGGACATCATAGCTAGATTTATTACTTCTTCTTCTAGAGTGTTGAAAAGTTTTGTTTTGTTTCCTTGCTTATCAAACCAACGATCATATAACTCTTTAAAAGCTCTCTGGGCATTAAATCCTGCTCTATCTAAAACACGGGCCATATTAGTCAGATTTATTCCTTTTCTTTTTCGAACTTCTAGATATTTTGTCCCTTCTTCTGTAATTAGAAAATGTAAAAACAGATTAAATGCAGGTGTTCCTTCTTTACCAACCACACTTTAAGCAAATTTTATTTCTTCGTTAGATAAATCCTGTTTAGGTTCATCTTGTAAATCACTAGGAAATATCGAATCTTCATTACTAGTAACATTTACATCCATGCTCAGCCTCTGTGATACTGTACTGTTGCGATATGAACACTTTCATCATTACAGAGAGCACATAGCCTCTCTTCGGGTGTCTACCTTTTGCTCCCATGTGACAGTTTTCATAACCTACAATTTATACTTCGTTTACCTGCACTACCAATCACGGAACCATGTAACAATATATTACGAAACGTAATCCGAGTACATTTCATTCCTCCTAGAACCCTGCAAATAAATAACAGGTCATCGGCCCAGGGAAAAGCTTCTAGGATAATCAAATAGATTGAGTTTTGAGATTTTTTCATAAAAATCCAGTGAAAAGTAAAGAAACATAAGAGTCTACGTTTGAGGTTACCGGCCCGTGTGCGACTGCGCGAAATGACCCAGAATGGAAGACGAACGAGGTGATAAGACAAAATATATAAAACTGCGAGGCGCAGAGAATTGGGCAGTTTAGAAATTCCAACTGCGAATTCACCTCATGGCAATAAAAGTCTACGAAATTATAACGAGAGATGACACCACCCCAGAGCCCCAAGAACCGAGGCTAATTCAACAACTATGGCTAACTATAGTACCGCATTGAAGGAGTAGCAAAAGCTTGAGGGTAAAGCTCAAAAATTGATCGTCAGCTGCCTGACAGAGGAAACAATACTGCACATAATGAACGGCACGTCAGCGAGGGACATGTGGAACACCCCCGATGGAATTTATGCCAGTAAGACTGAAGCAGCCGACCACATGCTACACCAGAAGTGGGGCATGCTGAGCAACGACCCCAAGGACAACAGCGCTGAAGATATCTCCAAAGTGCAGGACATCGCTCATCGACTGAAGGCTCTGGGTGAGACAGTTTCAGACAATATGATTATCACAAAAACTCTATTGACACTGCCACCCACCCTCAACCATTTCTGCACAGCCTGGGAGTCAACCACGTCAACAGATCGAACCTTGGCGAACCTGTCGGCAAGACTGATGGCAGAGGAAATGAGACAGACCCACCAAGCCTCTCAGGTGAATTCCATTGGGCTGATAAGTAGCACTGAGGGTGCCAAAGGAGGAGTACTGGCAGCAAACAACGACAAAGGCACTGGCAAGACGAAACCTGAGGGCAAGAGAGACTCAGGTCTATCGAAACGATCTGGGAAATGCAACTACTGTCATGGAGAAGGACACTGGGAATTCGAGTGTCGAGAAAAACTCAAGGACCTGTCCAGACGGTACGCAGAAGACAACTAAAGGTCCAAGGCTCATGGTGGAGCACTGACCCATGTGCTGTCAACGATACCAACATCGGAGAGTTCTGGCAAGGACTGGTATCTTGATTCAGCAGCCTATGTCATATGTCACCGAGAAGGGACTGGTTCATTGAGATGGAGACTCTGAAACAACCGGACAAAATTTTCATTGGCGATTTTGAAGTAATCGAGGGAGTTGGTCGAGGCACAATCAACATCTTGGCTCACAATGAATCAGAGTGGGCCCCTAAGCACATACAAGGCGTCCTGTACATGCCAAAGCTGAAATTCAACCTATTCTCAACAGCAGCAGCTACAGACAGGGGCCTCGTGCATGGGTTCGAGAAGGATGCGGAAAACGTGGCCATTGGAGAACGTGGGGACATGTCGTGGAAAATGAAGTTCAAGATAGGACTCCCACAAATAGCCATGACAGCACAGAACGAACGCAGCAAAGAGCAAGCCCTGCTAACATCCCTCAAGATGTGGCACGAGAGACTGGCTCACCAAAACTATCAGCATGTCAGCAAGCTTCTCAAGGAAAAGGGCATAAAAACAGTGGGAGTCAAGGAGTTCGGCCAACCCCGTGCAGAAAGGAAAATTCACTGCTTATCTCACGTAACCAGTGGGAATCGAACGACGAGAGTAGGCGAAATAATACATGCGTGGGAAGGTGGAAACAAAATCCCTGGGAAAGGTCGAGTATTTTCTCCTGCTCAAGGATGATTTCTCTCACTACAGAGCAGTATACTTCATGTCTGCTAAGAGTGAGGTACCTCAGCACTTCAGACCCTTCCTGGTGAGAATGGAGAAGGGAACAGGAAAGACAGTGAAGATACTCCGAACTGTCAATGGACTGGAGTTCATGAATGAAAACATGAAGAGCATCGCAGACGCAAATGGCTTCAACCATCAGAAATCAGTAGCCTACGGCCCAGAAAAAAATGGAAAGATTGAGAGAGGAACCAGGACCGTTGTCGAGGCAGCGAGAACCATGATGGCGGTCACGAAGCTCCCAAAATACCTCTGGGCAGAGGCAGTTAATGCAGCAGTCTTGATCATCAACAGGACAGGCACCAGCAGCCAACCGGGGAGCACCCCGTACGAAGTGTCGCATAATAGGAAGCCTGAGATAAAGATATTCCGAAAATTCAGCAGTGAAGTCTTCGTACACAATCCCAAGCAAAAGAGGCATGGGAAGTATGGGTCCAGAGCATCCAAGGGAGTTCTGGTGGGCTACGATGAGGACATGAAGGGGTACAGAATCTGGATGCTGGAAACGAGACAAGTTGAGGTGCACTACCACGTCATATTCAATGAGGACAAACCCATAGAGGCAGGCCTTGGGAAACCTATTAGTTGGGGATGGCCAGGGGATGATAGTTCTGAGGACAGTGATGCCACTGAGGACACTGAGGAAGCTGAAGAGCATGGGGAGCATCCACCAAGTGAGGATAAGTCAGACACTTCAGATGAATTTGTAGAGGTGCATGACAACACTCGAAACTCCATCCTGCAGGAATTACAGAGATACGAAGTCATTCCAGATGAAGAGCATAGCCCAGGAGCAAGCAATGAGGCTAGGAGAAGTCTCCTTATTGAGTGCTCAATTCCTGCTGAGGACCAGATCCAGAAGGATCTGGGACAGTCAACATCCGACCACCTGCTGATGGCCTTGATGACTCAACATGAAGGACCATTGACCTGCCAAGGTGATCAACAAAGCCCTGAAGGTAACAATTGGAAGGAGGCCATGCGGGAGGAAATAGACGCCCTAGACAAGAATGCCACCTGGACTCTGGTAAACAAACCCCAAGGAGCCAACATCATTAAAAATCGATGGGTTTACAAGCTGAAATACACCCCAGATGGCTCAGTAGACAGGTACAAAGCCAGGCTGGTAGTGAAAGGGTGTCAGCAGACACCAGGATTTAATCTCGGTGAAACATACAGTCCCGTAGTAAGGATGGGATCGATGAGGATGTGCCTGGCACTTATGGCATCGACGAATATGGACGCAAAGCTGTTCGACGTGAGAACAGCGTTCCTATATGGGAGTCTCAAGGAAGATGTCTACATGCAGCAACCGGAAGGGTTTGCTGATGGAACAGACCGAGTCTGCAAACTGCAACGACGCCTCAATGGGCTGAAGCAGGCCCCCAGGTGCTGGAATGACAAATTTTGCGACTGTCTGAGCAAATTCGACCTCAAGGCTACAAAGACTGACCGTTGTGTATTCACCAGTAGCAGGAAAGACTTAATTCTTGCTATTCATGTAGATGATGGGCTGGTTATTGCTCGTGATCCAGATAAATTAATAAACTGATGAAAAATCTCAGAAAAGAGCTGGAGATCAAGGTGGATTCCCTCGACATGGTCCTGGGCCTCCAATTCGACAGGATGAAGGATGGAGGGATTCTGGTACATCAGAAACTCTACATCAAAAAACTGTTTGAGAGGTTCCAGGGTGGAAAGGCAAACCCAGTCTCCATACCAGCAGACAACCACCAGCATTTGAGTCAATTCGTCCCTGAAAAGAGACAGGGTGATCCAATCAAAGCGCTATACAGAGAGGTAGTTGGCAGCCTGCTGTTTCTGCAACTCATGACGAGGCCCGACATGAGTCACGCCGTGAATATGGTGAGTCAATATTGTTAAAAACCTCAAAAGACGCACTTGAATGCCGAAAAACGAATTTTGAAGTATCTCAACGGCACAGCTGGACATGGACTGAAAATAGCAGGCAGTGGAGATGCAGCCCAGATCACAGCCTTCAGTGATGCTGATTATGTTGGAGAAAGCAAAACTAGGAGATCAACAACAGGCTTTCTTGTGAAGTACTCCTGTGGGAAATACTCCTGTTATCTGGGGCTCCAGGAAACAAAAGGCGATCGTGCTGTCCACGACGGAAGCTGAGTTTACAGCAGCCTGTGACACCACGGTTGAGATAGTCTGGTGCAAAAACTGCTGATGGAGCTATTGGAGGCCGAAATCAAGCAGTCATTACTACGTGTTGACAACCAAGCTGCAATCTTTTGGATTAAAACTGGACTTTACGACTCCAGAGCCAAGCACGTGGGCGTCAAGCTGAAGTATATCTGCGAAAGACATTGAGAGGGGTTATTGGATGTCAAATACATCAAGACTGAGAACCAGGAGGCAGATATCTTCACCAAACAATTGCCATGGGAAAAATTTATCGCACTCCGAGAGAGGATAGCAGTCTGTACGAAGGCGTAAACGAAGAAAAGTGTTAGTGGGAGTGGTGCGATATGAACATTTTCATCATTACAGAGAGAACATAACCTCTCTCCGCGTGTCTACATTTTTGTCCCAAGTGACAGTTTTCATAACCTACAATTGATACTTCTTCTACCTGTACTACAAATCACTGAAACATGTAACAATATAATACGAAACGTAATCCGAGTACATTTCCTTCATCCTAGAACCCTGCAAATAAATAACATGTAGCACCTTTGTATGTAACAAAACGCCCCTGTTTTCGACTCCTTTTACGATTGTTCATACCTGAACTCCGCGAATAACTACCTTGTTAATGTGAGGAGTTTTCAGTATTTTGCAATGATAATGTCATTTTTTTATGCCTAGTAGGACGACTTTTCAATAGAAATATATTTTCATACTCTTTATCATTGACATAATACTATAATCACTCTTATTTAATTAAAAATGACAAGTGTGCGAGCTTTCGTTTTGGGATGCGTTGGTCTACCAAATGATCTGTGCGAACTTGTATGTTGGAGCAAGCATCTAATGTTTTAAGCTTAAGCGTTAGATGCAGAAAACACGAACTCCGAGTGTGTACTTAGATATAGAATCTGTAAAAAAAATAACAGCTCCCTTCTCAAGAGTATAGGCTGAACGGTAGAGTAGAAAGACCTAAATGGTTCTAATTCTATATTCACACGATTAGCCTTATTTTCCACTTTAAATGGTAATGTATGATGTTATACAGGGTGTCCCAAAACTCAACGTCCAAACTTTAAACTTAGGTTGAGGGTGAAATTCTGGATCGAAAAATCCTGAGCGACTTTTTGATCAGATGCACCCTCTTCAACTTACTCAGAGTTGAATTTGGACGAATCAGGGGCGTGGGATAACCGGTCGCACGACGGTGAGGAAAACTTCCGAGTGTGGTGGTGTCCCCACCGTACGGTTCTACTCCCCTGCAACGGTAGAAAAAGATGACTGGCGGCGGCGGGTAAGAGGAAGGGGAGGGAAATGAAAAAAATGTGTATAAATTTGAGGCTGATCCAGACCACTGCGTCGATCGAACAATATCGGGAGGATTCGGTAAGGGGCTCGCGTGTCAAGGGGGGCTTCGCTGACCTCACTTCACTTCGTGTTCATCTTTCATCAGTATCACAACGCAAATATCGGATATCATCAGGTTTTTGTATCGTGGCTTTTATCGGATTGATTCATCTTTTCTTATATCATTTTTGGTTCATTATCATTGAATATTGTATAATTATCATCATCATCATTATTGGAAAGTTATCACGTGTAAATAGTGTACATTTGGGTTAAATTATATTGGATCGCCTTACGGCATAATCAACGTGTTTTTTGTCACCATCCAGAGTTGGAAAATCATCCCTCCACTCCCGCTTCCAATCCACCCTACCCGGTTAAAATCATCAAATCCCTAACAGATGGTCCTTCGAGCCGGATCTGGAAGTGTAATGGTGAAGTGGTGAACAATTAAACATTAATATTAAAACTCGGAGAAAAGTGGTGACGTCATCGATCGGGAGTGAGGGAAAGCGGTCGCAACAGAGGAATCTTGTTTTGATTTCGACTTGCGCTCTAGTTTCGAACAACTGGACAGTTTTCATCTGGTAAACACGAATATCACAGTAAGTCGAAAAATATTATCAGGGGTTCTCATCACCAAAAGGTCAAATCGGGTTTCTCATCGGCGTGGTTTCACATCTGTGGAATGCCGTTCTCATCAACCGGGTTTTCCCTCATCACAAGGCGGTTAGGGTCATCGGAAAGTAAACAACGGGGCTCCTCATCAACGAATTTAGTTAATTCAAAAATAAATTGGGATTATCATGTATGACGCGGAGAGGAGTCAGAGTGAGGATGATCAGGAGAGCAATGGGGAAATACCGCCAACCCCTTCAGTCCATCAATCAGATCATGGAGCGGACATGGAGCAGACACAATTTGAGCTGCTCTTGGCCCTACAATTTTAACTAAAGGATCATCTAAGGGATACCCTCACCACGATCCAAGAGTACACGGTAGATATGGTCATACCGGAACGGCTGAAGGGGAGGGAGAGAATCATCGAGACCCACTATGGGGAGTTCCGATCCAACCATGTGAACATCAAGGCATACCCATCAGACATCGCTAAATCGGACTACATCACGCTCGACACCTACGGAGAAGTCATGGAGATTTAGGAAATAGCGATAGGGGCAATCGCATCGTTACAAGCTCAGATCAGGAAGATCAAGGTCGAGTAAGAGGACAGCGACAAGGACTATCTATCTAAGCTGGATATCAAGGTCTTCGATGGGAAATTTGAGGAGTGGAAGACGTTTGAAGATGTCTTCACCTCAATCGTCAAATCCAGACCAGAGGTGGGAGCTGTTCAGAAGATGATCAGACTCCAGAACGCACTCAAAGGGGAAACATACAATATGGTCTCGAATCTACAGGTCTCAGCGGAGAATTTCGAGATCGCCTGGAAAAAGCTCAAGAGTCATTACGACAATCCTAGGCTAATCATCTCGGCTCATATCGATCACATCTTGGATCTCAAGCCAATCAATGAGAAATCAGCGAAAGGCTTATCAAACTTGGTTCGTCAGGTCAATCAAGCTTTGGATGCATTGCAAACTCTTGGTGCTCCGGTGGAACATTGGGATATGATTGTATCAAGAGTAATCAGAAGCTTCGGAGTAATCAGAGTAATCAGAGGCTTGGGAAGTACATCTGGGATCGGAAAGGAATCGCCGTCCTCTCAAGGACTTCCTCGAGCTTCTGGAGGCCAGAGCTCGAGCCTTGGAGAACGTAGAGAGGGAAGATCCGGTGAAGACATCCAAGGTCAACACCTCGGCTAAGAACACTATCTCGCTGAAGGCCAAGGGGAAATCATCAATCTACACCTATCAGGCATCAGGGAACTCATCAACCACCAACAAGTCATCAGGGCAATCATCATTAGCCCACATCACACCTTGATCCATGATGGGTCCATCGAACATCGCCAGGAACTGGAAAGACACCCGAGTCGACCATCAGTTCCAGCAATCGAGGAAAACCAGGGAGATCACGGAGCATCCGGGTCGAGAGGTTAAGTATCATTTTTCTTACTTATTTTGGCAAATGATACGCCCCTCATCTGGTTGTCTCCATCCCTAGGTTCATCATCAACATCATCATCACCGAGGTCAACGGAGACAGAGAGAACTAACGACTCTCTCAACTCTTCAGAGATCTCACAGGGGAGTGAATCAACATCAAAGGCATCGGGATCAATTGAGAGTTCAATTAGTCATCTTCAAGTACCAGCATCATCATCAGCGAAATCAGAGACAACGGGGTTGTCCTCTGACATCAAGATCACACATCAATCATCATCAAATTCAGCGAGTCAACGGGTTGTGCTGTTGGCAACAGCCAAAGTACTTGCATCAACATCATCAGGTTCTCATCATACGATTAGGCTTCTGATTGATCAAGGATCAGAGGTCACATTCATCACTGATCAAATGGTTCAACTTCTTCGTCTTCGTCGATCATCATCACATCTCAGAGTCTTTGGAATAGGAGGCCTGGAGTTAGGGTTGACTCGTGGAGCAGTAAAGGTCAAACTTAAATCTCGGTTCAACGATCAACATCAGATCGAAATCACTGCTCACATCCTGGCCAAGCCCACACCAACATTACCATCAATTCACTGCGCTAAGGAAGAGGCAAATCATCTTCAACATCTTCAATTGGCGAATAACAACTATCTCAAACCTGGTCCTATCGACATCATCATCGGAGCTGATCATTATGGTCAAATCATTGGACATGAGGTTATTAAATCTCCGGATGATCAACTTGTTGCACAACAAACCATCTTTGGCTGGATAGTTTCTGTGACGGTCTGCTGTACAGATTGCAAGCCGAAGTCTTCTCTAACTGTAGTACGAGAGTCTCCGACTGAGCAGCTGTTGGATCTTCTTAAGAAATTCTGGGTCCAGGAGGAACTTTCATCATCTAAGGAAATACATCTCAATCAAGACGATCAGGAGTGTGAATTACACTTCAGGAACACACATTCAAGAGACAGTGAGGGACGGTACGCAATACGCCTCCCACTCAAAACATCAGTATCAGCATTGGGAGAATCTAGGAGACATGCTCTCCAATTGTTAAATCGAACGGCGAAGAAACTGGAATCAAATCAAGAGTATGGGAAACTCTACAAGGACTTCATCAGGGAATATGAGGATCTGGGACACATGAGACGTGTCTCAGAGGAATCAGAACCATCAGTGAGCTACTATCTGCCTCATCACGGTGTCTTAAGGGAAGACAGCATCACCACAAAACTCAGGGTGGTCTTCAACGGTTCCAGCAAGACAACATCAGGAGTGTCACTCAATGACATACTTCATGCAGGAGGAAAACTGCAAACGGAAGGCTCAGACGTTCTCATCTGGTTGAGAACTTTTCGGTTAATCGTCGGAACGGACATTGTGAAGATGTTCCGTCAAATCAAGGTTCATCAAGAAGACTGGGATCTTCAACGAATCCTATGGAAGGATGAGGAGGGGAAAATCATCACATACCAATTGACAACGGTGACGTATGGGCAAACGTGTGCACCATGGTTGGCTCTACGAGTTCTTCAACAACTCGTGGAGGACGAGGGACATCAATATCCACTGGCGGCTGTCTCTCTATCCAAAGGGAGATATGTCGATGATATCTATGGGGGAGCTGATTCTGAGGAACAGCTCAAGGAACTCATCAATCAGCTCATCAATCTTTGCATGGCGGGCGGCATGCCACTGCAAAAATGGATCTCGAATCAACAAGGAATCCTACAGGATCTTCAATTATCAACAAAATCAACATCGGCGGTAGAATTCGAGGACAAGACGGTCAAAGTATTGGGACTGTGCTGGAACCCTCATTCAGACAGCTTCATCTATAAATCAAGGAAGCCATCAACGGAACAAATCAACAAAAGGACAATCCTCTCAGAGATCGCCCAGATTTACGATCCTCTGGGACTCATCGGACCGGTCATCATCAGGGCTAAAATCTTCATCCAAGAGCTGGGGCTTCTCAAAATTGGTTGGGATGATCCACTGCCCTTGAGTCACATCAAACGTTGGAAAGAATTCAGGGAGGAATTCTCAAATCTGGATCAAATATCAATCCCACGGTGGCTTCAAACATCATCGACTTCAAGCAACATCCAACTTCATGGGTTTGCTGACGCTTCGAATCAGGCAATGGGTGCCGCAGTATACATCAGAGTGGACAATCATCAATCTGAGCCATCAATCATCTTGGTGAGTGCAAAAACCAAGGTCGCACCACTTAAGAAAATGACAATTCCTCGCTTGGAATTGACAGCTGCTGTCATCTTAACCAATCTGGTAATCTACATCAGGAAGATGCTGGAGAAAGAGAATCTACAACTCTTTCTTTGGTCTGACTCCACGGTGGCGCTCACATGGATCAATGGACACCCATCAAGGTGGAAGGATTTTGTTCAGAATCGAGTGATCAAAATCCAGAACTCATTACCAGCAGCTGAATGGAAACATATCAGGGGAGTCGAGAACCCAGCAGACTGTGCATCACGGGGATTATCACCAGATCAACTTGTAAATCATCAGCTGTGGTGGAATGGTCCATCATGGCTGAAATCATCAATGGAAAACTGGCCATCATCATCATCATCAACATCAATCGAATCTACGGCAGAAGCAGCACTGGAGGAAAGGCCAGTGTCTGCACATCCGGTGGCACTGAATCTGGAGAGACCTCAAGATTTCTTGGAGAGGTACTCTACACTCGACAGGTTGATCAGGATCTCGGCGAGAGTCCTGAGAGTCATCAACAACATGAGAGGGGAGCCAGTCCCAAGAGAATTAGATCTCTTGCCAGAAGAACTGGAAGAGACCAGAATCTTTTGGATCAACTATACACAACAGGAGAGTTTTGGACAAGTCATCAATCGCCTCATCAATGGACAAGACATCGCAAATAATCATCCAATGGCACGGTTGATTCCTTATCTGGATGAGAATCAGACCATTCGCCTAGGCGGGCGGCTGAAACGATCAAATCTTCAGCCAGAAGCCAGGAACCCATCAATTCTACCAAGACAATCAAGGCTTACATCACTGGTCATCGAGGAGGCTCATCGGAAAACTCTTCATGGAGGAGTACAGGCGACGTTGGCACACATCAGACACAAATATTGGATCATCGGGGGTCGTCATCCTGTAAAATCGCATATTCGCAAGTGCGTCATCTGCGCACGACATCGAGCCATCAGGGGACAGCAGCTTATGGGACAGCTGCCTCCAAGAAGAATCACATCAGCACGGCCATTCAATCACGCAGGGGTGGACTACGCAGGTCCTATCAAAATCAGCAGATGGAGAGGATCAGGACCTCGACAATATCATGGGTACATTGCAGTTTTTGTGTGTCTTGCCACATCAGCAATTCACCTTGAACTACTCACAGATTTAACATCACAGGCATTCATCGAGACCTACAAACGATTTACTGGAAGGAGAGGTATCTGTGCTACACTTAGCAGTGATAATGCTAAGACCTTCATGGGAGCAAACAATGAGCTGGGCAAGCTTTTAGACAAATCAAGGAAGGAAATTCATCACATCATCAACGAACTGGCATCAAACGGCACAAAATGGATCTTCATCCCACCGCAATCACCCCACATGGGTGGGAAATGGGAAGCTGCGGTGAAATCTGTGAAATTTCATCTAAAACGGCTCACAGGGAATTTGGTACTCACGTACGAGGAACTCAATACACTCATCATCCAAATCGAGGCGCAACTTAACTCGAGGCCTCTCTGCGCTCTATCAGACGATCCTGATGACTGCAGAGCCCTCACACCTGGACACTTCATCATTGGGGAACCCATCAACGCAGTTCCAGAGCCATCACTCATCAATCACAAAATGGAAGGTCTCACAAGGTGGAAAATGATCGCAAGGATCGCTCAGCAATTCTGGGACAGGTGGTCAAGGGAGTGTATGCATCATTATCAAACTATCTACAAATGGAAAAGATCAACGGATGATATCAAGGTCGGAACACTAGTCCTCATCATTGACGAGAGGTATCCACCAACAAAGTGGCCTCTAGGACGAGTATCAAGGGTTCATCCAAGTGATGACAATCTCACAAGGGTGGTAGATATCACCACTGGGGCAGGAGGTGCAAATACCTACACCAGACACATCAACAAGGTGGTTCCGCTACCAATCAGCACCGAGGAGGAAGACCAACAAGAGGATCATTCATCATCATCCGACGATGAAGGCGGGCGGAATGTATAAAATTAAGGCTGATCCAGGGCACTGGGTCGATCGGACACCATCGGAATAATTCGGGAGTGGGCAGAGTAACCCCTCGGGTGCCATGAGGGGTTACTCTGACCACATACCTCACTTCGTGTTCATCCATCAACTAAATCGCATCAAATATCGTGATCTCATCAGGTTTTTCTATCGTGGCTTTTATCGGATTGATTCATCTTTTCTTATATCAATTTTGGTTCATTATCATCGAATATTGTATAATTATCATCATCATCATTATTGGAAAGTTATCACGTGTAAATAGTGTACATTTGGGTTAAATTATATTGGATCGCCTTACGGCATAATCAACGTGTTTTTTGTCACCATCCCGAGTTGGAAAATCATCTCTCCACTTCCGCTTCCAATCCACCCTACCCGGTTACAAACATCAAATCTCTAACAAAGGTTATGTTGCCTCGTCACAGTATGTAAAAGTACGTTTTTTTCCATGTTTTTACAACATTTTTTTACATTAGTATTTTAACATTTGTGACGTATTGGCCTCCGCCAATGCGTCGTTTTTGAAAATCGATGCCCAGACATTGGTCAGCAGTCCCACGGTGTCTTGGAGACGCTGTGGTCAGCTGCCCCAGTGTTTGGAGGATCGGTTTACTCCCTGCAACGCCCTTTGGACGAAGGACTGAACAATCCAACGGATGTTTAGACCATTGTCATCACCCAAGTGACGTCACAGCAGGGATCAAATCAAGCAGTTTCAGGGCTTTTGGCACGTCCAGTATACTGTGTGACTGTATGAGTCTTGCGTCAATGATGACACAAGACAATATTGGTGCAAAAAGCCGTGGAACTGCTTAGATCAGCGATTTGGACTTGGAGGAGATTTAGAGACTCGCAGAGAGCACAGATACCTTCCAGCAGCAGACCAGACAGGGTCTTCCACTGCTCGTAACCGCGCTCCAAGTCCAACTCATAAACACCTAATAACGCGATACCGACCCACTCGCGCAAGGAGTGTATACCATTAAGATCAAATATATATATATACATTGTAACGTGACATTTTCTATGGGGGTCGGAAAATGCCCGTCACCTTCGCCCTATTTCCCCTTTATCTAATTAGACTCAAAAATTTTAACCAATGGGCGCCAGATACTTTTTGAGCCGGAAGTATCAAACCGGAAGCTGTACAAACCCTCAACCATCAAATCCTAGAATTAACCAGAAAACGAAAAACGTAATCGAAACTTATAGTAAAAACAAAAAAAAAGAATCAATCAAATTCGGGGGAAAGGTAACGGTCCTCGGGTCGCTCAGTGTGCTAGGTTGTGGAGAGAGGGGTGGGTTTCAGGTGGAACTAGAGGCATTGGCCACAAAAAAAAAAGGTTCAAGGAGAGAAAAGTAATTAAAAAAAAAAAGTTACAAAGAATAGTTTAATTATTTATATTTTTCCAAATTCTCCGTCCTCCTAATGATCTCTAAACATTATACAAAACCTCCCAAACTCTATCTTTTCCTCAACATCCCCTTTGAATTTCCTCTATTTTTCACCAGGGAAATACCCTGAATAGTTCTTAACAAACCCCCAAGTTATTACCAAAACTTCGGGGCATATTCCCAATTAACTCGGCATAATTCCCTGAATATACATTCCCAAAAAAAATCTCAGTTCCGATAACGTAAAAGGACCAGAAATTGCTGAAGATCGTGTAACCGAACGTGTGCGAGAGAGAGAGAGATAGAGGGCGAGAGAGACGGACGCGAAACCCACCACGTGTGGGGGAGATTTTCAAAGGCCGGAAATCACGTTTCCGGAAATCCGCGAAAAACGCCTAATCCGCAGAGGCGAAACTCGAAATTTTTAATGCATTAAATAGGGACACCCTCGTAGAGTCTTCCCACAAAAATTCAGAATTTTCTAATCATTTCCACCCGTCACAGGATCACCGTAATCCCGCCGGAAGCTTGAACACACCTCATGCGTCAGACAATGGGCCCACCCACGGTACTACACCAAGGGGGGAATTAACCGGTAAACCGGTGTTTTAACATATCTCGAAAACGGCTGAGTGGATTTCCGAAATCCAACAGCCTATTTCAAGAGAATACTTCTCCGAACATTCTCACAAAATGTGAGAGATTTCGCATCATTACTGGCCGACCGGGAACCATTAGAAGTTCCGGCGGAATTTCGATCCGGACATCGAACGGGTGGATGATGTAATCACCCCTCCCTGTCCTTCACATTATCACGCAGCATCACAACAACCATTTTAACCCTTCGTTTTATTTGCCACACACCAATAAAATATATCACAATATATCAAAATATGTCAAAGGGCCCGATGAAGGGAATTTCGGCCAGGTAAAACCTGGAGAACACCCGTTATTCAGTAACGGGAGACGTATAACACATCGGGAAAATTGTTACTATTTTATCATTATTAACCACCCGGAAGTGGAGAAAGGCGCTTTGGGGTTAGCCCCAAGCGAATAATTTAAACAATTAAACCATTAACTCACCATGCAATCCAAGCGTCTTCGCCTGCCTTTCCCTTTCATTGTCACTCGTCAAAACTATATTTCACTAATTATCGACCTATCCTTTCGATTCCCAGATCGCGACTGATGGATCACGTCGATGTGATCGAATGGGGGAAGGACCGGGAGGCTCCGCCCTATTTCCCGAGGTCCTCCCGAAATTTTCCGAGGGCACCGGGTAGTGTCACCCTCTCTAGCCTAACCGTGGTCCTTGCTCTCCCCTTTACCGACCGGGTTCTAATCGGGTGATTGCTCACGGGTAATTCTAGGGTTTTGGCGCTTCCTACGGGGTGATTCTCCGGGATCTAGGGGGTTAATTAAATAATAAATATACTCGAAACCTGAAAATAATAATAGAAATCTTAAACAGCCTGGCAATTCGCCAAAGGCAGGGGCTGTACCTGCTTTGCACGACCTTCCACCAAAAATCAAAAACGTAACTAATTAATCCCCTTAAAATCCGCGTATTGGAGCGCCGGTATTTCAGCCGGGCTTATTCAAATGCCCGCAAGATTAACTGAGGGAGAATCCCAAAAAAAACTATCGGATGGCTCGTATTTTGGCCCTTCTTCACAATAATCTTTAGTGGGCCCACAAAACTCGTGCTTGGGTCGGTAAGGGGCGAGCAACTCACTAATTAACCACCTGAGGGTGGAGAATAAGGTATCCTAATGCCTATTTTCCGGTTGTAGCCACCCCGGGGTGGAAAATTACGCGAATCGGGTTTAGCCACACCGTGGTGGAATATTATGCGATTAATATAAAAATATTCTCTCCCTGTTCTCTCTCACTCACGCTTTTCTCTATTTGGTGGTATTCCTCCCGCCTTTGATGGTTCCTAACAGACATCCCCACATGTCTGTTACAACATTTAATACATTCCGCGAGTGAGATTATTAAGTGTTGTTCCCAACCCGTCACCAAGACGCCCCTCCTAGAAGAGTGAACCCGAAGGGCTTACCGAGATCTAGCCGGACGGGGCACGACGGCCCAGCAGAAGGGGACAAGACACAGGAGTGTCCCATCACCATCAGTCCCAAGAGGGAATATATATATACACCAGCTACTAGCAACCGCTAGTAGCATCCAGAAATATATATATAACCCCTTAGTGAGTACACTGGGAAGTAATTGAGTATCAGCTTGGCTATCCAAAGCACCAAAAGAGGGGGTAGCCAAACACCAAACGTCACATTGGCGCCCAACTAGTTTTTGGCACTCATCAGGAGATAGTGCAGAAGAATTATGTGACACTAGAAGTGGGAACACACTGAATTACGCGTACAGAGCCGACGGTCGACGAAGGAAGGAGATTAATAAATAAAAACACAGAACCCCAACCAACACCAGAGAAAATTGAACCGACAACGCAGACCGATAGCCGAGACGGGAAGTATAGCAGTGACAACGCTTGACACCAGCACCAGGAACAACCCAACGCCAAGCCAGGAGCAGCAGGAGAAATTTGGGACAGGACAACTCGCCAACAGCGGTACCGGAGACAACTCAGCGCCAAACCTGAAAAATAAAATCATCATTAGCAGAGACAACAAACGAGATCCGGGACGACAGGATGAATATCGGACTACTGACAATCGTCATGGGACTCACGTAAGTACTGAACAAGCTTAAAAATTCCTCCTATTCGCACACCGCGATCTTTGGCCAGTCGGACCCAACGACGCGACCGACGGAACCGAGACTCGCGACCATATTTAACACACACAGAATTAAATACAATAGACATGGACGGCGCGTCAAACGAAACCACCACGGGAGGACCGACGGAACCGGTCAACCGCGAGACGACAACAAGTAACCCGACGGCAATATCATGCGTAGCAAACACGACAACCACATTCACAACCCTACAGTCGAGAATAACAGCAAGTACGGTCGCACCAACATCAGTCGGTATTCCCCAACCTTTCGCGTTCAGTTCCCCAATACCAGGGAACATTAGACCAGAAATGGGACAGATGGGTCCGCCCTACAGAAATAATCGATCAGATTTGGGATTAGGACCATTTAGCCCTATGCTAGGAATGAATTACGCGATGGGGAGACAAGAGTTGGGACAACAATTTCACAGGGGCAATGGAATCGGTAGATCGGAAAGGGTACCCGGAAGCCCTATGTCGGAATTGAGTGCGAGATTTGGAAGGGCCAATTTCGGTCTCGGAGGACCGAATACGGTCCCTCAAAATACCTTCGAAGACGGGAATGTAGGACAGGGAGCTTTCTAAGGTCACGCACCACAAGCTCACGGATTGGGCTTGGGATACAATCCATGGGCAGATCATGGCTACGGAGAAGATCAACGAGTGAGGAATGCAATAAGACCATTGCCGAAATATGAGGTAGGGGATGATGTAGAAAGATTCATCACCAGCCTGAATATGTCACGAAGACTTTTGAGGCCGGGAGATGAGCTAAATTTTCTGCATCAGTGCCTGCCAAAATTCGGCCCGAAAGCAAGATTGGCGGTAGAAAGCGCGCTAACAAGCATAAACTCGCTCGATGACCTTGTCACAAAGCTTCGCCTATCATTCGGAACTAGGGAAAACCTACGTCAAATTCTGGGAAAAATGTCACGTCTGTATCAACAATACGGAGAATCGGTCACAGATTACGAAGCGCGATTCAGGGCTCTTCAATTAAAAGCACAAAGTCGACTTGACACGGATCCGACGGCAGATTACGGGATCACGATCCACGGTATTAAATTAAATATGAGGGAAGCCTTTCTCGCCGGACTCAGAAGAGACATCAAGACCATGATGTTTCCCCTGACTCCGGCATCTTTTGACGAGGCCGTCGGACTCGCGGTCACGATCGAGTCGAAAATAAAAGAAACCGAGGATTTTGAGCAGCTACGGAGGCTGCATGCAAAACCAAAGCAGTCTCCAGGGCAAGGGAAGATTCGAAGAATCGAATCAATCGATGATGATGCGATTGAGGCTGATTTGAGAGCAATGAACATCAGGTTCACAAACTCCACAAAATCCGACGGACAGAAACGCGCAGTCCGAAACGAAAAGAACAAACCCGAG
This sequence comes from Diachasmimorpha longicaudata, assembly GCF_034640455.1. NCBI lineage: Eukaryota > Metazoa > Arthropoda > Insecta > Hymenoptera > Braconidae > Diachasmimorpha > Diachasmimorpha longicaudata. The sequence continues at coordinate 51,528 of NC_087233.1, read as the reverse complement.
TACAGAGGGGGAAAACAGTCAGACAAACGGGTGACGAAACCTAACACCAACGATAACGTTTGCTACAGATGTGCCAAACCGGGGCACTATGCACGGGATTGTAGAACCCCCGCTCACCTAATAAAAAAACAACAACGTCCAATGAATAAAATCGCGACTGAAGAAAAAAGAGAAGACCCAAAGAATGACCAAGAGGCGGTCGCGAGTACCAGCCAAAATTTAAACTAAAAACGAGTCCAGAAGAGCTGCGCGATCTAGGACTCGAAGACATGGGCGAGTCAAAAGCGCAGAAAAAGACAATATATAAAACGGCCCATGTAAATTTCCGCGTAATGGACATACCTCCCACCCAAGTACATCTAAAGGTAGATCGAATGAAGGGAAGGGAGGGGAAATTCTTTGTAGACACGGGAGCTGATGTCAATCTAGTACGATCAGACAAACTCAGTCCGGAATTAAGGATAAATCGTGAAGAAATAATAATTATCAAAGGGGTTACACGGGGGAAATCGAGAACGATAGGGTACGTAACTCTGAACGTAGAAGGAATCGAAGACAAATTCCATGTCGTCGATTCGAGTTTTCCCCTTTCAGAAGATGGAATGCTGGGCAGGCCATTTCTGAAAAGCAGGGCAGTCAAAATTGACTACGGGGAAGACACCCTTACAATAGGGGAGGGGATACACACGTTTTTAAATACGGAATCAATTTCCCTTCCGCCTAGGACAATTAAATTAGTCTACGTCAGAGTAGGTAAATTCGACGCAGAAGTCGGTTACCTCCCGCGAAGGGACATCAAATCAGGGGTGTACTTCGGGGATGCGATAGTGAAACCTAGGGAAGGTGTAGCTTTTTCATACGCGTACAATACCCGGGAAACCGAAGAACGATTTAAAATTCCATTTGTCGACTTAGAAGAATAAGAGTCAATTGCAACGGAAGCGGAAATTAAAGCATTCAGCGAATCAGAGAGTTCGGAAAACCGGTCGGAGAGAACCAACAAAATAATGGAAATACTCCGGCTGGAAGGTCTGGATGAGGAAGAGCAGGAAGAGGCAGAAAACTTAATAAAATATAATCCTTGGGTATATAAGCTTGATCACGAAAAACTAAAAGAAGCCAAAATACCGGGATATCAATTTAAACTAAAAGACGACGAACCCGTCGTAGTCCGACAATTCCGCCTGCCCTTCCACATCAGAGACAAATCTAAAGAAGAAATAGATACCATGCTGAAAGCCGGTATCATCGAACCCTCTGACTCACCATATAACTCGCCAGCGTGGATGGTTGCGAAAAAACCACGCCCCGACGGAGAGAAACGGTGGCGTATGGTAGTCGATTTTCGTCGACTAAACGAAAAAATGGTCGCGGACGCATACCCACTACCCAATATCACGGATATACTCGACCAATTAGGGGGCATGAGATACTTCTCAACATTCGATTTGGTATCCGGATTCCACCAAATCCCTCTAGCCCCGGAGAGTCGCCCCAAAACAGCCTTCTCAACCACGGGAGGACACTATCATTATACCCGAATACCAATGGGCATTGCGAACGGTCCACCAGCCTTCCAGAGGTCAATAGACGTAGTATTATCCGGACTACAGGGGGCAGGCTTATTTGTCTACATGGATGATATAGTCGTCTATGGAAAAACTTTACAAGATCATAGAGAAAAATATAAATCGTTCGTGGACAGACTCCATGATGCACAAATGAGCCTGCAGCCCTCTAAATGTGAATTTTTAAGGGAAGAGGTAGCCTTTTTGGGGCATTGCGTCAGCCACGAGGGAATAAAACCTAACCCCAAAACAATAGAACCCATCCTAAAATATCGAAAACCTAAGGATAGGAAGGGAATTAGACAATTTATCGGATTGGCGGGGTACTATCGGAAATTCATGGAGAATTTTGCGACAAAAGCACGCCCCCTCACTGAACTATTAAAAGAAGAGGTCCCCTTTGAATGGGGAGAAAAACAAGAAAATGCATTCACAGGAATAGCCCGAGAAATAACGTCATACCCCATACTACGACATCCAGATTTTTCTCGACCGTTCATCGTCACGACCGACGCATCAGATTATGCGGTCGGGGCAATCCTCCGCCAAGGCAAGATAGGCGAAGATCTGCCTATAAGCTATGCCTCGCGAGTAATGACAAAACCAGAAAAAAACTATACAACTACAAAAAGGAACTCCTAGCGATAATATTCGCGATTAGGCAATTCCGACCATATTTATACGGAAGAAAATTCACCCTGATAACCGATCACCAAACACTAGTGTGGCTGAGGTCAACAAAAGACCCAGGGGCCCAATTACGTCGTTGGGCAAATGAATTAGAAGAATACGATTATGAAATCAAATATAAACCGGGAAAGTTAAATTTAAACGCGGACGCGCTATCGCGAAACCCGATACCTGAGGAGACAGAAGAAGTCACTCAGGAGAAAACCGTCGCAGTCATAGCCGGAATGAACGCGCATATTTGGGACGTAGAGGTCGGGGACGCGATATGGTACACTATCAGACCAAGTGGCCAAAGAATAGGACCATGTGTGATCGAAGAAATATGGTCAGATCACAAAGTACTGATCATGCGCGGCGATAGACCAGATATCGCTCGGGGGGAAAACATTGTTGCAGTGAATACTCCCCCGACAGATTGGAACACAAGCGAGACCGGGATTGAAGCGGTCTCAGCTTACGTCGACATAAAGGTTGGTGATATGGTATGGCACAAGAAATTCTCACCATATCACACGGTGGGACCACACGAAGTTATCGCACTCCTTTCGCCCGACGTAATTAAAGTCAGAACAGGGAATGTCGATACACACGTGTCAAAATGCCGAGTCGTCTCAGTAAACGAAGAACCATATAAGGGTCCTAGAACGACTTCACACGGAAGCCAAGACGCCGGTCAACCAATAGAAACCCAAGAAAACCGCCCGACAAAAAGGAAGCGAGGACGCCCACGAAAAATTCCTGTTAAATCAGGGATACGAAAACGGCCCTCGAAATTACCAGCAGGTAAAAGAAAAAGAGGACGACCGCGAAAAATCCGACTCGAAGAAATATCTTGTTGGAGGTTTAGGAAATAATGAGAGCAGAAACAATCACTCCAATAAATGATAAATATATTTAAGATTATTAATATAATATCGGATTATGTATCGAGCACGTTATCACATTTATCTATACATTCGCCATGTTGTATCAACCAGGCCGACAAACCGCGTAACGGTAGGACATAGATTTAATTCGTTGTGCGTAAAATCGATTACCGATAAAGGTCGGTAATTAGGCTGTCTTTGACACCATATAACGACACCTCCCCTTCAAAGCAGACTGCGGTAATACGATTCCTGTAACATACAACTTGATTAAACAATTTCAATGCCCAACAACGTTAAACAGTTTAAATGACTTGAATACGTCAATCCCTTGGTAAGAATGTCAGCCGGCATCTGATCTGTCGACATATATTCCAATGACAAGGAACCGTTATCTAAATTCTTCCTGACGAAATTGTGACGAACGTCCATATGCTTTGACCTAGAGTGCGTCGTAGAACCCTTGATTCTGCTTTGAGCACTCTGTGAATCATTCCAAAGTCTGATCTGATCACATTGTAGGCCGATGGATTGCATCCAGTTTCGAAGGTAGAGTGCTTCTCGTGTAGCTTCCGAAATCGCCATCAGTTCTGCGTCCGTTGTGGATAACTTTCTTTCTGGCCTCCCAACTAATCGGACTCGATGCGTAAATAAAAGCATATCCCGAAAAAGATCGACGATCCATACGATTAGCTGCCCAATCTGCGTCAACGAAGCCATGAAGCTCCTGATCGCTCTTGACGTAACAAATTTGGTAGTCCTTGGTACCCTTGAGATACCTTAGAACTCGTTTCGCAGCTTTCCAATGCGTTTGATTATAACATGAATTAAACTGGCTTAGGAAACTCACCGCGAAAGCGATATCTGGTCGTGTCGAGATAGCTAGGTATAGTAACCCTCCGATCAGACTCTGGTACGGCAACTCTGTCATCAACTGTTCATCAAGTACATCAGGCCGCGTTAAAACGCAACCAGTTTCAATTGGAGTATTGGTGGGTTTACAATCAACCATACCAAATCTCTCCAGTAGTTTGTCCACATAATCACCTTGCGATAAACTGACACAGTGATTTTTATTATCTTGATGAAACTCGATCCCCAAACACTTATTGACTCTACCTAGGTCTTTCATTCGGAAACATCGTGATAATTCCGTCTTGATATGCTGAATCCACCCTAAATTATCTGAAGCGATCAGTATGTCGTCAACCTAAATTGTAACCAACAGTAAGCCCTTCACGTTATTGAGGTAGAAGAGACACGGGTCACACGGTGACGAACTTAGTTCCATCCCTAGCAAAACATCCCTCAGACGCCGATACCATTGACGACCTGACTGCTTCAGTCCATAGAGTGCTTTTTCCAATAAACAAACACAATCCTCTTTAACACTCAATGCCTGTCGCCACTGTTTAGCTATTTGAATTATTTTCTCGTTTGTAACCACCTTTTTATTAAGACCAACTGGTTTACCAACGACTATTTTTTCAACTACCTCCCTTAGCTGTACAGGAGTGTCCATGTAGACCGTCTCTTCAAGACGACCATTTAAATATGCAGTAACAACATCCATTTGATGCATCTCCAAATCTTTTTCCGCTGCTAGAGCTGCCATGAGACGAATAGAAGTAGCCTTCACTACCGGAGAATATGTCTCCGTGAAATCTAAACCAGGAAGTTGTGAGCACCCTTTCGCTACCAAACGAACTTTCTTCTTTTCTCTCTCCCCATCCTGTTTGGTGCGAAACACCAATCGATTTTTTATGATTTTACGATTGGCAGGACGATCGACAAGCTTCCATGTCTCATTAAAAATTAGCGACAAGAACTCATCTTCCAACGCTGCCTGCCACGAAACTGCGTCATCCGACTTCACTGCTTCTTCCCAGGTCTCGGGCTCTGATAATACTGAATAATTAACAAACTCGTCGGTATTAGTTTCATTTATTGGTGCTGCTGAATCGTCGTCGAAAACTCCATCGACGATATCACCTGGTACTTGCAAATCCTCAGCTTCTCCTTCATCCTCCTCGTAATGAGAATACACTTTTCTGGGTCTTCCTACTAAACCAGTACGTTGAACTCTTGGTCTACCCGGTTTACGACGAGATGAAGCACTCGGAATTCTCTGTCGAGGGCTCGCAACTCTGTCGTGTGGATTATTCTTTTGCTCCAAAATAGAAGTTACTTTAACCGTTGATGTATCCATAGGTAAATTCTCGATCTCATTCTTCTGCTCGTTATAAAAATCCTGGAAAAAATCTGAAAAATAGAACGTATCCATAAATTTAACGTCTCGACTCACAATTAATTTGCGGCTCCTTGGATTCCACAGACGATACGCTTTAGATACCGTTGAATAGCCGACGAAAACGCACTCTTCGGCTCGGGAATCAAATTTTCCCTTCTGTGTTTTGTCCAGTACAAAAGCTTTGCATCCGAAAACCCTAAAATGCGCGATAGTAGGTTTCTTCTTTTTCCACATTCCGTAAGACGTCTCTCCTTTCAACGATCTGCTTACACAACGATTTCTAATATAAGCTGCGGTATTAACAGCTTCAGCCCAAAAAATCGGCGACATCCTCCCCTGTCGCAATAAACATCGTGCCATCTCAACAAGGGTACGGTTCATTCTCTCAGCAACACCATTTTGTTCCGGTGTACGTGGTACTGTCAAACGTCGCTGAATTCCATGTTCATCCAAGTATTTATCGAAAGCTCCGTTACAGTACTCTCTTCCGTTATCCGATTGTAAAAATTTGATCTTCTTTCCAGTTTCATTCTCTACTCTTGCTTTATATCTTTTGAAACTTTCTAACACTTCCGACTTCTCCTTCAAAAAATCTACCATGATCCACCTAGATTTATCGTCTACGTAAACTGCGAAATATCTAGCCCCGGAAATGGAGGCACATCTCATCGGACCGCAAATATCCGTATGCACGATCTCTAAAACATCTCTCGTGCGAACATTCTCAGTCGACGAAAAAGGTAAACGTGTTAACTTCTCACTAGCACAAACCTCGCAACTTTCCATCTCATCTCCACCGTTGAAGTTCAAACCGTGAACAATGTTTTCCTTTACCATCTTCTTCATATCACCCACGTTCAAATGTCCAAGTCGATAATGCCATAATTCCATCGATCCTTCAGGTTTCCAAGTATCAGTCACATCGGCCCCACCAACAGTCTCAACTTCATCTTCAACATAATATAAATTTCCTCTTCTTTCTGCTACAATAAGGGTCCTTCCATTTCTGTCTTTTACTTTTGCCTCATTTTTTCTAAAAATGACTTCGCAATCCCTATCAGTGATTTTGGAAACTGACAGCAAATTAGTTCTTAAATCTTCAACATGATACACCTTCTCTAATTTAATTCTCTGATCGTTATTGCCATTGTTTACTATCATTTTCACTTCTCCTACACCGCTGATATTCGTAATATCATTATTGGCTAAGTTTAAATGTTTGTTCACAGTAGAATATGAATCAAAAATGTTTTTGGATGATACCATATGAGATGTACACCCACTATCCAAACACCAGTAATTTTTCACGCTGTTAGGTTGAGTGTAGAAGGCAATTTCTTCAATCAAATCCGCATGACTGCCCGTCCCAGAACAATTTTCCCTTCTCTGCTCCTCTTCCACTATTTGTCTTGCTGAATGGCGTGACTGTTGGACCGACTGTGACTGTGGAAACCTGGAATAACAAAAACGAGCTCTATGGCCAAGTTTTCCACAAATAAAGCAACCATTGACTGAGTTCGACCCACCTGATACCTGGCTCTGCGGTTGTGACCGCCTAAAAATCTGTTGCTGTCCTCCTCTATCTTGACCAGTTTGCTGTCCTCCTCTATTTTGACCTCGATAATGTCGGAAAACCGATCCTCTTCGTGAGTTTCGCGCCCCTCTGGCGAACATAACATCCTGCGTTTCCTCCTCTTCTGTGATGTATTTCCTCGACTCGTAGTCCTCTTGGATTTTGATTTTTACCACCTCCGGCGACGGTATTTCATCCCTCGTTGTCATTGCCCGACGAAAAGAATCGAATGACATCGGTAAACTCCATAGCATCAAAAATGTAACTAAATCGTTATCTACTTGCATCCCAATTTCGCTTAATTTATCTACAGTGTCTATAAAACCGTCCAGATGCTTTCTCAGATCTTCACCTTCTTTCATTTTTTGTGACACTAACTGCATTAACAACAACCCTTTTCGGGCCGGTCTGCTTGATTGAAACTCGTCCTTGAGTTTAAGCCACGCTTCTCTGGCCGTTATACACTTTTTCACGTGTTTTAATACCGCTTTGTCTATACTTAAAATAATTTCCGAAAATGCCTTTTCATCTGCTATAGTCCAGGTGGCGAATGATGGTTCAGTCTCTGCTGGTCGACCTCTGGATCCATTCACATAACTCCATAATTCACACTTAATTAGTGTTGCCTTCATTTGCAACTCCCATGTATCGTAATTGTCTTTCGTTAATTTTTCAAATTTTCTCGTAGTGCTCGACATCTTAATTGAAATGATTTCCCTCTTCGGTACGCCAAAAAAACAAAAAAAAATGTATCGTTAACGGTTTTCCCGGGATACGAAATCACACCACGCTGCTCACTTTTACAAGTCGTCTTTTAAACACTAACAACTCGTTTTTCTGGGCCCATAACCTGTTGGAGGTTTAGGAAATAATGAGAGCAGAAACAATCACTCCAATAAATGATAAATATATTTAAGATTATTAATATAATATCGGATTATATATCGAGCACGTTATCACATTTATCTATACATTCGCCATGTTGTATCAACCAGGCCGACAAACCGCGTAACGATAGGACATAGATTTAATTCGTTGTGCGTAAAATCGATTACCGATAAAGGTCGGTAATTAGGCTGTCGTTGACACCATATAACGACATATCTACAGAAGAGGAAAATATTGCAAAACGCCCAAAAAGAAACAGGCAACCTCCTCAGCCAAATGAAGAACCGGAAACAGAAAGAGAGAGCTCTAACCCCGGAAGCGAACCCGGAAGTATATTCGACCCCACACAAGAGCCAATACCAACGTCAGATGAAGATATGGGTCGACAAAACTACCAAGAAGATAACGCAACAGCTGACGAGGGAAACGAGACGACACTCGACAACCGAAACGAGATCGACAATAGTCAAGACAGAGAACCACTGGATGACGCAAATTACGATGCATGGGTGCCGCCGACGGACGCTGATAACAGCGAGGGAGAAGACCCCCCTTTCGTCGACAACGAAGAGCCACCAGAGTATCAACTTTCTGAAGAAGAAGACAACGAGAATGTCCGACACTCTCGAATGCACGTGACGGAAGAAAAACAAAACTTCGCATTTTTTCTCCCAGCATCCGGAGAGCCAGATAACGCATGCCTTAGGGTATTAATCGAAAAGGAATGGATACAGGCGGAAGAACTGACGTCACAACGGTGTCAAACGGGAGAGGTAATTAAAATAAGGAAATCCGACAAATGGGGATTTGGCCTGGTCATTAAAGATGACTCAGAGGCAGAAGTCCTCGAGGATAACATTGAACGAACCCTAGAAATATGTCTCGAACTAATAACAGCCGAAAATATAGAAATAATAAGAATGGCACACGACTATGATTGCCTATCGGGACGATCACGAAGAACAATCAGAACGACCCTGAAGGAAAAATTACGCGGAACCAACATACAAGTAATATTATGCGCAAGATTACTCGAAGTACCGACTACGGAAGATCGCATTTCCATCGTTGAAGAAAAACATACATCAACGATAGGAGGACATAAAGGTATCACCAAAACCCTACACGGAGTGAAACTCCTATACTATTGGAAAAACATGTCCCAAACGGTCCGAGAATACGTGAACCTCTGCCAAACCTGCCAACGCAAGAAACTAACGAGGGAGAAGGCCCGCCACCCCATGATCATTACTGATACACCAATCGACGCGTTCGAGAAGGTGTCTATGGACATCTATGAGCCCTCCGGCAGGAGCTACAGGGGATATGCATACCTATTGACAATGCAGGATTGTCTAACGAAATACGCCTTAGCCGTGCCATTGAGAACGGAACGAGCGGAAGACGTAGCACGGGCTCTCGCACGCAGATTAATATGTACATTCGGCGCGCCACAGGCCCTCTTGTCGGACAGAGGCACAAATTTTACAAATCAGATCACCGCGGAATTTCGTAAATTATTTAGAATTCGCCACTGTCTGACTACCGCTTACCACCCCCAATCAAACGGATCCCTCGAACGCAGTCACCATGTCCTAACCGAATTTCTGAAAACCCAAATTGGAGATAGCGGAGACTGGGACAAATGGATAGATATGGCGATGTTTGCGTATAATACGAGCATACACGAAAGCACGGCATTCACCCCTCACGAGCTAGTTTTCGGAGTAAAACCACGCGTACCCTCAGCAAGGTCGATCGAGGGAATCGGAGGCAAACCCTATCGCGTATTATTCCAAGAATTAACCGAAGGACTAAAAAGAGTACGCGAACAAGCCCGGATAAACCTCATTAAATCGAAACAAAGATCAAAAAAATATTATGACCGAAAAGTGAGGGAAATACCGCTTCAAGTAGGAGAATATGTTTGGCTCTTAAAAGAGCCCAGAACCGGAAAAAGGGACGATGATTGGAAAGGACCATACCGTATTCTAGAAATTTTAGATCACAACAACGTGAATATCCAAATGGAAAAAAAATCAAAAATTGTACACCGCGACAAACTAAAGAAAGCGCGTCTCAGGGAAACCGAAAACCGCCCCGATAACCGAAATTAGAAAAAAAAAACGAAACGACGAAATATTACCCGTTGTTCGAAAATTTCCGGTATAAAAAAAAGGGGGATATAAAATAAAATAATAACTCACCAAAATTGAAGAAGGGGCATCATCTAATTTGGCAGCAGTTGACTCCGGAAACCGAACTGGAGACGAGCTGGATGGGGAAAGAAAAAAAAACAACAATGAAATTTTTAGAAAATAAAAAAAACATATATTAAAATATTTTTAGAAAAAAATTAAAGAAAAAAATAAATCCTGGACGCAGTAAAACCGGGTACGATGGCCGCATCAGGAGAAAAGAGGATTCCCTCAGCCTTAGACACCGCGAAGACGATCCTAGAAAAAAAAAACAAAGTATAAAAGATTGGCAAAAACGAGGATCATGATCAGGAGAGACAAATAAAAAAGGAAAATAAACACATACAAAAGCATCCCCACGAACATACTCGAAGAAGGCAAACCAGTCGTACTCGTCGACAATCTCCTCCCCGAGAGTAGGATCCCCGGACAAATATCGTAGATATTCCAGAGGATCATCCCCGTATTGATACATACGGGGAGCCTAAGAAAAAAATATATCACAAATTTAGCATCAGCCAAGAAAAAAAAGGAGGATAACTCACCACCGGGCAAGGACCCTCAATAAAGAGACGGGGGAGACAAAAATCACCCGATAACCATAGGCGCAGATTATCCTGTCGCCGAACCTCACGAGTAATCCCCATCCTGAGGATACTCTCCACACGATCCCAACAAGCATCGTAGAGAAGGTTAAACAGGAGACACGGGGCAGAATGGGAGAACAGAGGGACGCGATAGTAATCCTCCACCGTCAGGGTAAGCCAGAGTTCAGTAACCTCTTGCACGGTTTCCCAGGGAAAGGACTCCTGAACAACAAAGGGGAATAAATATTAAACATAAAAAAAAAAGAGAAAAAAAAAAACTTACCAAAGATACCGGGAGAACTACGTCAAAATCCCCAACCTCAAAACCTGGAATCCAGAAAGGATGGCCCGTCATCTCAGTAGAATGTCGCTGGCTATTGAGGAGATCGATCAACCCCAACCCAAAATATTGGCCAGACCGGATGGCGGGGAGAGTAAGAGCTACGCGGTACTCAAAAATTTCCCGTGGAACCCAAGAGGGAAGAGGCTCTAATAACAACTCGGGGAAATCATAAAATCGCGAACCACCACGAATCAGGGACCCAACGAAGGGAACTGTCTCTATAAGATCCTCCAACACCCGCACAATCGGATCGCCAGCGGATAACACCATTATATAACAATAAAACAAACCACAAACGAACGACGTAACAGACGGACAACGCCTGAATGACCACACGTCAACGAAGAACAAAAAGGGAGAAGAAAAGGAAAGATTCCTAGAAAAGAGATTATAAACACCCCACACAGCATAGAGGGTAATGATAAAAAAAAAAAAAGGGGGATCAACTGACCAACTATGGAGCAACACCTGAGTCAGACGGAATCACCGACGACTGTCGGGATTCTGGGAGACGACGTCCGGATCCACGACGACGTCCGGATCCTCGTCGACGACCGGAACCTCGAGGACGCCCGGCACCTGGGCGAGATCAGGACAAATGGATAATCGACTTATCCAGTCCCCGGGCGTGAATCGACGGGACCGACGAGCCGTCTGTCGACCCGATCCATACCCCGATTCGGGGCGAATCCCTAAGAAAACAAAAAAATAAATTAAAAACGAAGGGGAATAAATTATCGTGAGTGATAAATTAAACAAAATTTGACGAGATAATTAATGGTAAAAAGAGTAAATATTTGAGACTTGTCCAGTTTTTTTGCACTGGACTGGCAATATAAAACAAAAATTTTTTAACGAACAATTCAAACGGCATTTGAACACAAAAATCACTCTTTTACATTTGTTATCCCACGAGAAAGTGATAAACAATGAATACTCACTCACGACCCAACTGAGCCCCAGTGTTTAATTTAGAAAAAAAAACCACCAATTATCGTTTCTTTTTATTTTCAACAAATAAAATAACAAGAAAAATCATCAGTAAGGAAATAAGGGATTGAATGCCAGAAACTCTTCGACTTCGTTGCTCGCAATAACAAAAATAATAATAATAAAAAAAAATCAGATTTATTTCTTTCTCAACTAAGCGGAAGAGAACCCCGGTCCATAAAGCCTTCCCCAAGAAGCACCACTGGAGGAGGAAGAAGCGGGTGACGTAGGCCGTCCCCCTCCTTCCCGCGGTCCCCTACTCACCACGCTCCCGCTTAAAGAAAGAAGTGGATGACGTAGCGCCCCCCCCCGCAGTCCCCTGTTCCCCAGTCTTATTATAAATGGACCCCTCAATTCCCCCAAAAATTAGAGCCGCCCCTTTTTAACCACAATCGGAAATCAACATTGAGCATATATCACCGTAAATACGTTTAATGTTAAATTGACCCGTCCTAATAATTAATAACTAGAAAAAAAAAGGGGAAAATAAACTCACAAAAAAAAATTTTTTGTTAATCATAAATCTACCAGGCTTGGATATAGCCAAATCAAAATATTTAAATTATTACGCCATAAATAGACGAGCCAATTTATCACAAAAAAAAAACATTTTTCTTTTTCTCTCAAATACCCCACGGCCAAAATTATATATATTTAATGCAATTTAATAATCAAAAAAAAAAAGGACTTACCGGTAAAAGCACCGCCGGTGGAAATAGGCTCATCCCCATTTGGTGATCGGGACACCTTGCTTAGTAATCCGTGCTGAGACATCCTTCACCAATCGAAAGAAAAAAATCCTCACAAAAATATTTATACACGCACTCACAAAAATATTTAGATACGCATTCACAAAAATATTTATAAAAACTTCAATGTTCGTCAAGTGTCAGCAAGCGACTGGTGACACACGCCCCGCAATTGCGACCCGATAATCCGACACCCCCCCACCGGAAGAGCATACTCTTGGGCACCAAGAAAGACGTCGGGCGGCGACCGATATCGATACCGAGAAAAATTACCAATCAATCTCGGAGGCGCACCAACGACGATTATTTAAATTTCGAAATTCCCTAGGGACACCCTCGTTCATTGTAAATTTACACTAATTTGTAAAACATTAATCTATTTAGAATTGTGAATTAGGGTAGCGAGAAGATGAATGGAATTGGGCCCAGAAATGATAATACGGATGATTATCGGGTGCTGAGAGAAATTTTACGGTTTTGGGGTAAAGGTTATACATTGATGCATGAAAAAAATATTGCGTATTTTACTGGAATGTAATTCCAGAAATTAGAGGGAATAAAGAGATGGGGTGAATATATGCGCGGGATGTTAGAAATTTTTTTTATTTACTTTGGTGATTACGGAGATACCTGAGACTCATTTTTTTAAAAAAATATAGAGGTTTTGGGAATATTAATTACCACTCTCAGGGTATTTTTAATGGATCAATAGTTCTAGTAACTATTGCACTTGAAAATTTGGTCACCTGAACTTGTTAAAATTTAAAAAAAATTAAAATTTATCAAAAAAAAGAAAATACTTACGTCATTGAATTGAGAATAATAAATTATAGTTTTTGGGATAATGAAATAATTATTTCGAACTGATCACAGCTCCTTTAGTTGTAAAATGTTATACAAATATGTTACCAGGAAATTTAATAGAGGATCCCGCATAATCCCTACCTCTGTCAGGAATATATTTTAATGTTTTCACATTTCGCCCGAAAAATATTCTTATTTCTGACTGATGAACTGTAGAGTACAATCAGCCAGGAATAAGAAGGGGAGTGAAGGACGAAACGTAAACAACAAAATAGCCGTGTATGATTGGATGTTTCAGGCTCGCAGGGAGCCCGGAAACTCCAGGCGTGGAAATCACACGATTAGAGGGAGGAAACGGAATCCTAACCACTAAATATGCGAACCTGCGAATCTATCACACGGTGTGGAATATGATTACACATATCGACATAACAAAATTCCTAGAGAAAAAACAAATCCTCACACGACACTGGTTGGGAATGAAAGGGATCTGTACCCAACTACGAGGCAATTGTAATTTTGAAGACCAATTAGACCAGGTAATTAATCGGCTCGATATATTAGACGGTACTCATCGACACATGAGAGAATTGTTAGCAGAAACACCGGAGAGATCGAAACGAGCGGTCCTCGGATTTGTCGGGAAAATAAGCAAGATTCTTTTCGGGACAATGGACGAAGATGACGCGGACTATTACGACCAATACATAGAATCCCTACAGAACACAACTAGGGAAACCCTAGCCCTTCTGGCGAATCAAACGCACATTATTCGATCCGAATTCGAATCAATCCACCAAACTATTCAAGGTCTAAGTAAAGAAATTAAGACCTTGACCGCGACAGTCTACGTAGCCATCGGAAACATCGTCGAACGTATCGACACTATAGGGATTAATGGGAAAATGGCGAGCCTTATATCAGCTTTCGATGCGGAACTGAGCGAATATGAGCTCGACACCCAAATGCTGATTAACGCCATCCTATTCGCGAAAAGAGGACAATTGCACCCGTCAATTATGTCGCCAAAAAATATCCTGGACGCGGCTAACGAAGTAATTCAACATAATCGGGGGGCCGAGTTCCCGGTCCCCCTAGAAATCCCATATATCACCGAATTATTAAAACTCGCGGATCTGACGGCCTATTTTCATAAGGAAAAGGTCGTATTCGTCATCACGATACCGATACTTGAGCTAACAAAATATATCGCGTATAGACACTTGACATTGCCGACAAAAATTAACAATACCTCAACGTCTCTAGTGGCCTTTATAACGCCAAGTTATCCCTACACCGCTATTTCGGAGGAAGCCAATACGTATCTCAAGCTTGACAGTGAAGACATCAACCACTGTAAAACGGGAATGATCGGCCTTATATGCAAGACCGCACGACCCCTATACGAGGTCAATGGGAACAAGGATTGTGAGGTACAAATGATCTCCAATCCCCGTTTTTCGAGCTCCGAAATATGCGATGTACGGGTAAAATCAATGGACCGAACATATTGGGCCCGAATAGGAAATTCCAACACATGGGTTTTTTCCGTCGTCACGGAAGACGAAATACGGGTAAAATGCACAAGACGCGAACCCGCCACGATCATCATTACGGGAACCGGAACAGTCACCCTAGCGCCGGACTGCGAGATTCGATCGCGATCCGTCACCCTCACCCCATTCCAAGAACTGACGTCGAAGTTCGACCTAAAATTCGTGGACCGAGCCATCTTCGACATCCCGACCCTACTAAACAAGACAATACGCGGACTCGGACGGAACAATTTGACGGAAATCTTAGGCGATATAGGCCTACTACAAACGGTACAGGTTGGACAGAACGACGAGGACAGCGTCACAAGGGACAGTCTCGGGCTGCAAGTCATTATCGATAAAGCGCGAGCGCTGTCCAGACAAGGTGATACAAACAGAAGACTGAGGAGGGTTGAACACGGGTTAGGATACGCGGGGATTTCGCTAGGAATTCTTGGGGTGATTACCGCGGCATGTTGGAAATTCTCCCTATGGTCGAAGGTCGCGACGCTATGTGGGGGAGTTGGGGTTTGTTCAGGTACTCGAAGCAGGGAGAACGAGCCCCACCGACCGAGAACCAGGACCCCATCGCCGCAGGCGCCACCACGACGATCACGCGCGAGAAAAACAAACCAAGAAGTACACCTTCCGATGAAGACGCTCGCTCGAGGAGTACGACCGGGGCCTACAGCCACCATCACGGAGATTGTGGAGCTGGACGAACACTTGGAGCCTGTCGAACCAAGTCGCCCAGTCGAGACAGCCGCCCCCCTCACCACTCAGCTTGCGCTGATTCCCCAAAATCGAGTCACGCACACCCAACAATATCAGGCCCTTCCGATGATCAGCGGGCCGCCGGAACGAACAGGAGCCCAGGGTTGGCAGATCGTCAGCCCATACTGGAACGGGGAGATGTCTTACTCCAGACCACCCCTCCAACACTACGTGGGAGGATGGTAACCAGCAGAACCAACCTCCAAAGCACCTATCAACGACCTCGCTAACTTGTTCTTACGCTTATCCGAAAGGAGTTAAATACTGTTCTTGATAAGGATTTTAGCAATAAGAAAAACTGTAAGGGTCCGGTCGATAGGGATAGTTTTAAATTTGCTCATATAGCAGGGATTTTGGCCCTTATGGCAGGGAAGTTGATAGCCCTTTTGGCATAAGCCGAGGCCCTTAAGGCACAGACTATATTAAAATTCGTTTCTCTTAGTTTAGTACTATTGCCACCTGATTGTGAACCAGGGTAGCAATAGTTTTATCAGGGGAGTGTGACGTATTGGCCTCCGCCAATGCGTCGTTTTTGAAAATCGATGCCCAGACATTGGTCAGCAGTCCCACGGTGTCTTGGAGACGCTGTGGTCAGCTGCCCCAGTGTTTGGAGGATCGGTTTACTCCCTGCAACGCCATTTGGACAAAGGACTGAACAATCCAACGGATGTTTAGACCATTGTCATCACCCAAGTGACGTCACAGCAGGGATCAAATCAAGCAGTTTCAGGGCTTTTGGCACGTCCAGTATACTGTGTGACTGTATGAGTCTTGCGTCAATGATGACACAAGACAATATTGGTGCAAAAAGCCGTGGAACTGCTTAGATCAGCGATTTGGACTTGGAGGAGATTTAGAGACTCGCAGAGAGCACAGATACCTTCCAGCAGCAGACCAGACAGGGTCTTCCACTGCTCGTAACCGCGCTCCAAGTCCAACTCATAAACACCTAATAACGCGATACCGACCCACTCGCGCAAGGAGTGTATACCATTAAGATCAAATATATATATATACATTTAATACATTCCGCGAGTGAGATTATTAAGTGTTGTTCCCAACCCGTCACCAAGACACCCCTCCTAGAAGAGTGAACCCGAAGGGCTCACCGAGATCTAGCCGGACGGGGCACGACGGCCCGGCAGAAGGGGACAAGACACAGGAGTGTCCCATCACCATCAGTCCCAAGAGGGGATATACATATATACACCAGCTACTAGCAACCGCTAGTAGCATCCAGAAATATATATATAACCCCTTAGTGAGTACACTGGGAAGTAATTGAGTATCAGCTTGTCTATCCAAAGCACCAAAAGAGGGGGTAGCCAAACACCAAACGTCACACATTCATTTTTTGTTTTTTTTTTTGTTATTTTTAACATTATTATAAGTTTTTAACATTTTTTTATATAATAACTAACTAAATTTAAAGTATTTAAGTTTCAAGTATGCAAAAGAATCCATTCGCTCAGCCATTTAATTTACAATACTGGTGAGGCGCTTTAATATATAGATATGAAAACCTGAAAGAGAGAAATAAAGTTAAAAATATTGATTATTAATTCAATTTCAAGGAAATGGGGCAATTGAGACTTACTTGGATTTAGGAAAATATGAAAAATATGCTATGATATCAGAGAGGGTAGGAACTAATAAAAGCAAGACTCAGTATTTTATCCACAATTCAAATAAAACACTGAGCCTTTGCCAAACATGCCTTGACCTGCTCCAGGAGGAGGTGGAGGACCTCGACGATCATTCCTGGATTGAAAATATTGTGATTTCCAATAGCTGAAGGAGAAAGGTTATTACAATTAACAAGCAGGCAACAGATATTACATAAATCATGTAGCCGGGAAAGATGAATGTGTGTGCCTGTGTGTGTGTGTAAACACCACTTACGCCGCATCCCGCTTCTCCTTTTTTTTCCTTCTCGATTCTTCCTCTCTGGTCCCCTGCTTCCTCGCCCTGCCGCTTGTCCTCTTCCTCGACCTGCTCCTTGTTCTCTTCCTCGTCCTGCCCATTGATCTCTTGCTCGTCCGATCTCTTGTTGTCCTGCTCCTCGTCCTTCCTCTTTATCGGCTTCTTCAGCCTGCCTTTGCAGAACATCCATTTGTTGCTGTAAATTCTCCATCAGCTGATGGATATGCTCCGTACGACGGTAGCCGTGGGGAATTTGCAGCAGACTGCTGCGGACCTGTGCTGGTGGCATCTGGGCTGATGGCACTTGTGCTGGTGGCACTTGTGCTGGTGGCATCTGGGCTGGAGGCACTTGGACTGGTGCCACTTGGACTGGTGCCACTTCGGCTGGTGCCATTTGTGCTGGAGATAGTGAGCCACAGAGCAAGGCATTCTCACGGCTTTCCCTTTCGCTCTGAAAAAAAAAAAATTAGTACGAAATCCGCCATTTTCAATTTTGTTTATGCATTTTCATGCAAACAAGTATGCAAATGAGTGAAAAAAAACAAAATAAACCAAAATAAGCAACAAAATCACTGAAACATGTAAGAGAAAATCATCATTCAGAAATAATTGTGCAAAATCCCGCGGTCAAACGTCAGGATGACCAACCGGATCACCTCGGCCAATCACCATTGACCATCGTAACGAGAGGTCACGATCGATCTCGGGATCGTTACGATGGTCAGTACGCCATTGGTCTTTCGAGCCAGATTCGGGAGTGAAGTGTGTGAAGTGTGCATCGGAAAATTCAACGTGGGAAAAGGGACGCCGGCCACGCGTTAATCTACGGGGCCCACATCATAGACCCCACGGACTCATCGAGGACATCGGCCAAATTCCTCAAGGGATTACGCACGGGACAACAGCAACGGGCTTTGTTTACGTCGGATTCAACGAGAGGTACCAAGGTCGACCACCCCGGGCGCTCAACTCAATATCGAGCGCGTTATCGATCGACGAGGCGGTCGGTAACATATCGGCGGCATATCATCCACAGTCGGTAAATACTTACCAACGCCGATCGGTAAGTCAACCATCTCAAACGTCCCGTGTCAACGCATGCGCTACACATCAAGTAAGGGATAGACATTCAGTTGGGTCCAAATTTAATACAATTTAAATTAAAATTAAAGGGATAAAATATCAAACAAAATGGAACGAGATGCATCCAAATGGTGGACCACCATGATGGAGGAAAACGACAGGATGCTCGCATCGTTGAGAACTTCGGAAAATCCCGCAACGGAAAATCTCGGCAACGCATCGGAGGAGGCCTCCTTCAGGGAACCGGAGTCGGAGCCGGTTACCAAATCTAGGAGGTCCATCACACCCTGGCCAAGCACCGTGGAGAATCGGATCAGGATCCAACTGACCCGGATGAGGTCTCTTCGGGAGATTATTGAGAAACTCGGGAGCGAAGAAGCAGGAGCTCTTCGCTATGATGAGCTCCAATCTCATCGGACCGTGGTAGGGGACGCGTGGTCCAAGTTCTCGGCCTACCACGAGAAGCTAATTGAGGAGTCGAGCGAGGAGGTGATGGATCACCCCTACTACGCTGAAGATATGTTTGCCCTGGCGGACAGAATCTACAGGAAAGCGATGGAAGAGCTAGGCCGCAGAACAGCTAGCTTACCACAACGGGATTCGGGCAGCAATCACGGATCCTCAATTAGCCATCTGGAAAGACTACAGATGCCGGAGTTCCACGGCACTTACTCGGAGTGGAGAAACTTCCACGACGCCTTCGTATCACTTGTCCATAGGCAGACCGGCTATTCGGACATGGACAAGATGATAAGGCTGAGGAAGGCCCTAAAGGGATCGGCAGCGGAGCTCATCACAAACATCGGAACGGGAGCTGCCCATTATGAGACAGCTTGGAAAAAACTCGTAGCTCGGTACGAGAACGCAAGGCTGATAACGGCAGCTCATCTCAATCGGTTACTGAAGCTCAAGGAGGTAAAGGAGCTGTTCTCCAAGAGTCTCCTTTACGTCATGGACGCAGTGATGGAATCATTGACGGCACTTAAAAATTTCGGAGCTCCAACAGACACGTAGAACATCATGGTCTGTCATCTCATCAGAAGGGCTCTGGATCGGAAGTCCAGTCAGGACTGGGAGCTTAAGCTGGGAGACTCCACGGATCCCCCGCAGCTGGAGAGTTTTCTCGAGTTTCTCAGGGCCCGAGCAAGGGCCTGGGAAAACATTGAGCGGGAAGGGGAGAAATTGAGTTCGGAAAGGCCAAAACAGTCGGCAAAGGCCTACCACGGAAGTTCATCGGGACCACCATCAGAGGCCTCTAAGGGAGCCTCAAGCAAGAAGACGGCATGTGTGGCCTGCGGAGGGCCACACTGGATTGGACCCGAGTGCACCAAGTTCTTCGGCATGAATGCCGTCCAAAAGAGGCAGTTCCAAGTTGGCGAGGGACTCTGTTACAATTGCTTGGGGCCTCATCGGGAAACCAAATGCAAGAGCCCCCGGAGGTGTCGGCATTGCAACGGGTTGCACCACACACTCATACATGAAAGGAGGCATGATCTACCGGAAACGTCAACAAAGGCCAGCACATCATCGGAGCCAAGCACGAGCGGTTAAGTAGCATTTTAATATTCACTATAATCAATATGGCTACATTAACCGCTGTGTACGTTGACAGGAGACAACAACATCACGGGAACCGGAGCGAACATCAAAGTGGATTCTGTCAACGAACTACCGGGACCAGCATCACGCCAAGACCTACAACACGGCGCAACACCATCGGGGAAGAGGGCGACGACCTCCCAGACTCATTTCGGGGAGTCTCATCAAACGGAAGTGTACCACCATTCGGAAAATCTACCGGCAAAACAACATTCGGGTGATCATCTACATTCGGCGGAAAATCAATTCAGACAACAATCCCATGTAGAAGCCATGCCTCATGAAGAGGAACCACAATCGGAACAGCAACAGGACAATCACCACGGGGATCAACATCACTCGGAACCGCGACCGGTTAATCAGGTGGACACACGCAACGTCTTGGAAGCTCAACAGAGCTGTCAGCGGAAAAATCAACTGGTCGTCTTGGCAACGGCAAGGGTTACTGCCCTGAATCACCAGGGATATTCAAGGCCAGCGAGGATCCTCATCGACCAAGGCTGAGAAGTGTCTTTGGTATCTGTGCGCTTGGTCAATCAACTGCACCTAAAACGGAGGTCATCATCATTATCAATTATCGGCATCGGAGATACTTCCTCGGGAAGCACGCGTGGGGTTGTGTCATTCGATTTACAACCGAAACATAATCCTACTGCGTTGTTCAACTTGGAAGCCCACATCATGAGTAAGCTCACGGCAAAGATCCGACCATTTGCTTATGACACACGGACTCCCCAGGAACTATGGGAACTCAATGTGGCGGATCGGAAATTCCTACAACCTGGGGCCATTGACATAATCATCGGAGCTGATTCCTACGGGAAAATTATCACGCACGGAATTATGAGATACAACGGAACGGGTCTCATAGCCCAGCAGACATCCTTTGGCTGGGTAGTATCGGGGCCAGTCTGCTGTACAGGCTGTGCTAAGAAGAGGTCACTAAGGGTGACCACACGGACCATCAATCAACAACTATTGGACTGCTTAAAGAAGTTCTGGACGCAGGAAGAAATACCGGATACTGTATCACCGGTAAAGAGCAAGGCTGACGCAGAATGCGAGCAGCATTTTTTAGAAACTCATAGAAGAGACGCAACGGGACGGTATACAGTACGTCTACCGTGTAAATCATCGTCTGCCGTCCTAGGGGATACAGCATCGACGGCTTGGATTCGCTTACAGAAGCTCAACAGGCGATTGGCGGCAGATCCAGAGGCTCACACTCTATACCGGAAATTCATTGAGGAGTATGAGGCCTTGGATCACATGCAACGGGCACCATCGACGTCACAGACACGTCAGGCATACTACTTGCCTCATCACGGAGTGCTGAGACCAGATAGCACGACGACCACATTAAGAGTCCTATTCGACGCTTCACATCGAAGCTCTACGGGAGTGTCACTGAATGATATTCTTCATTCAGGACCGAAACTACAAACGGAATGCTCCGACGTCCTCATCTGGCTTCGTCGGCATCGGTTGGTCTTCGGAGCGGACATAGAGAAAATGTTGCGCCAGATTCGCGTCCATCACAATGATTGGGACTATCAACGAATCTTTTGGAAGGACGACGACGGCCAGATCATTGAATATCAATTAACAACGGTCACCTACGGGACCAGCTGTGCACCTTGGCTGTCTCTTCGAGTGCTGAAGCAGCTGGCAATCGATGAAGGTCATCGATTTCCTTTGGCTTTATCAACGTTCGCACGGGGGCGATACGTTGACGATATCTACGGAGGTGCAGAAACCGAACGGCATTTAGAGAAAATAATTAAGGATCTATTCGGACTCTGCATGACGAGCGGCATGCCACTGCAGAAATGGTGCAGCAACGCGCCACGGACACTCGGACGACTCGGAATATCAGCGGAATCAGCTCCAACCATCGAATTCGGGGAATCATCAGTGAAAGTGCTGGGCCTCTGCTGGCAGCCTTAGACAGACACTTTCCACTTCAAGGCAAGGAACTTCAGCGGAGACACCATCACCAAACGCGTAATCCTGTCCGAGATTGCGCAAATTTACGATCCTTTCGGACTTATAGCACCGGTCATCATCACGGCAAAAATATTCATACAAGAATTATGGCTGCTCAAAATCGACTGGGACGAGCAAATACCAATGACACATGCAAAACGGTGGAGAAGTTTCAGGGAGGAACTTCAACGGCTGAGCAGCCTTTCAATACCACGATGGCTACATCTTTCATCGGGAAAGGAAATACAACTACACGGATTTGCAGCCGCATCGACCCTAGCAATGGGTGCATCGGGTTATCTTCGCTCCTGGCCAGCATCATCGGGAGCCAACGTCAAGTTGGTCTGTGCCAAAACCAAGGTGGCTCCCCTCAAGAAGATGACCATTCCACGGCTGGAGCTCACGGCAGCTGTCATGGTCACAAATCTAATGGCCTATGTACAGCGAGCTCTGGAACTTGAGGATGCGGAGCTCTACTTATGGAGCGACTCATCAGTAGCCATCGCATGGATCAACGGAGATCCATCACGGTGGAAGGACTTTGTGCAGAACAGGGTTCTCAAGATCCAAGATACCCTGCCCTCTGCCAAGTGGAATCACATCAACGGGAAGGAGAATCCAGCGGACTGCGCATCGAGAGGAATATCACCAACGGAATTGGGGGAGCATCATCTCTGGTGGACTGGCCCATCATGGCTTGTCCAACCACCAGAACAATGGGTAGCAGCATCATCGGAATTAGCATCCACATCGGAATTATCATCAGTGGTGGCAACGGAGGCGAAACCACCCACCACCAGCTCATATCCAGTGCACATTGTCGACGAAGATGCACCGATCAACCGGATTTCGTCATGGAACAAGGTAGCTCGAATCACAGCCTGGGTGAATCGAACAGTAAACAAATTTGAGGGACAACCAATACCGGATTCTCCACAACTCGGAACAACGGAAATAGAGGACGGAAGACTGTTCTGGGTTAAGTACACCCAACAGCGATATTTCGAACGGGAAATCAACACACTGAAGACTGCAAGATCACTCGCAGCCAAGCATCGTATGGCGACGCTGAGGCCATACCTGGAAAACGACGTCATCCGCATGGGCGGATGTCTACGGAATTCAACATTGGATCCGGAGGAGAAGAATCCAATTATTCTCCCACGTCACTCACCGCTATCAACACTTATCATTGCGGAAGCTCATCAGAGGAGCTTCCACGGGGGAACGCAACTCACGTTGGCACACATCCGGCAAAGGTACTGGATCATCGGAGGACGGGCACCAGTACGCTCACACATATTAAAATGCGTCATCTGCGCATGTCATCGAGCTGTGCGAGCTCAACAGCTGATGGGACAGCTGCCATCGCGACGAGTGACACCATCAAGAGTCTTCCTTCACCCAGGAGTAGACTTCACCGGCCCAATCAACATCCTGAGGTGGAGATGCTCAGGGGCAGGCAAAACAATGTATAAGGCGTACATTTGCCTATTTGTCTGCTTCGCCACATCCGCAACACACTTGGAACTGGTAACAGATCTCACGGCGGAAGGATTCATCGCAGCATACAAGCGATTTACGTCAAGACGGGGAATTTGCGCGACCCTGACCAGTGACAAGGGACTAAACTTCATCGGGGCTGAAAAACAATTACGGCAGATTATCCACCAGGCATCCAGCGAATCAGCAACCATCAAGAACTGGCTAGCAACAAACGCAACGGAATGGAGATTTAACCCGCCCTACTCGCCACACATGGGAGGCAAATGGGAGGCCGCGGTTAAATCCACGAAACACCACTTACGGAGAGTGATAGGAAATTCAACTCTGACGTACGAGGAATTTACGACTCTTCTGACTCAGGTTGAAGCCATCCTGAACTCGAGACCGCTCTGCCCGATAAACAACGACCGGCAAGACACAACGGCATTGACACCAGGGCACTTCATCATCGGCGGATCGCTGACAGCGATTCCAGAACCAACTCTGGAACACATCAACACGGATCCGCTAAACAAGTGGCAACTTATCACGCAGAAGGTGCAGAACTTCTGGGACCATTGGGCACGCGAGTGCGTGCATCGCTACCAACAAATCTATCGGTGGAGAAAACCAACGGACGACATCAAAATTGTTTCGTTGGTTCGCATATCAAACGAGCAGGAACCGCCAACCAGATGGCTCCTGGCTCGAGTCATCAGGATCCACCCAGGACAGGACAACTTGACCAGGGTTGTCACACTTTGGAAAGGCAACAAGGAAATGCAGCGGGCAATCCATCGATTGGTACCACTACCAATCAACGACGATCTACTGGAAGGTCCAAACTAACAAGGACAGCCTACATCGTCACCCAGGGGGGTGACGCAGGGCGGGTGGTATGTTCAGAATCCCGCGGTCAAACGTCAGGATGACCAACCGGATGACCTCGGCCAATCACCTTTGACCATCGTAACGAGAGGTCACGATCGATCTCGGGATCGTTACGATGGTCAGTACGCCATCAGCTAGCAATCGGCATAGACATACGGTTTGTCTTACGGAAATTCCAACGGGGAATTATCGGCTACCACTCGGATAACCAACGGGGTTAGAACCGGCAATAATCATTCGGTCAATACAGTCCACTACTAAAGAATAACCTTTAATACCTCGGAGTGCACATTGTGTGAAATTATTTAAACCCAATAAATCGGCTTCTCAACACACCCAGTGTCAAGTTATTCGCCATCCGGAACTTCCTCACCCACCATCCCATACGGCCCAAATCATCCCCGGAACACCTCAAATTAAAAACAATAATTTCATGTAATCATTTAAATAATTAAAAATGATTAGACAAAATCATTAAAATGTGATGTTTTTCCCTACCATTTATTTTCACTGATTTGTTTACCAATTCATAATTTTTGAAGTGAAAACTTCTTATGGCACGTTGGGCACTTTTGTGGGTGAGCATTTTCTCGTGAACTCGCGACAGATCTCAGAAAATCGAAAATATACTCAATTTAGTAGAGAATTTCACTAGGGACATGAATCGACGATCGGAAATTCGGATGGTCGGAAAAAATATATATGCTACGATTATAGCTTTAAAAAAATCTACATTTTTATTTTTGATTATAGATTTGTCTTGAAAATGGATGCGGTTTTATATGAAGAATTTGATATAACGATGTACAATGATCGCAATCTTAGCACAAAAAAATACTGAACTACTAGTGATGCAGTATTCAAAAGACATATAAATATATTTAAATCAAAATTGTTCATTTCACACTTTACTTGTCATAGACCTATTGTTTCAGTTTTAGAATTTAATGAAAATGCTGATAATGATGATGTAAGAGTTGTTGAAATTATGGATGAGAAGTGATAAATTTTGTATTTACTATTTACTAATAATTTTTTTTTTCAAGTTGTTCATTTCTTTGATGTTACAATCGTTTTACTTAGTTTTACATCCTCTCCAGCCTCTCTTAAACTTTCCTTTCCAGCCGCTCTTCTTCTTCCCCCCCCCCTGTACCACATTTGCCAAAAGGGAGGGGAAAACCTCACTCGAGGGAAAACCTGCCCTGGTACAGACGTCCTTTTGACAGGACTAGATAACCGAGGTTGGGACAGTAGTCGGTCGCTGAGAGCGCGATGTGAATCGGCCTTTTTCCCGATTTAACGTCGATTGTGATTGGTCCCGTCATTTTTCCCCTAGAATGAGCCCAGCGACAGAATTTATCATGGGAACATGTACTGTGCCAACCTGGTTATCTAGTAACCTTGGGGAGGAAGAGTAAATTGCATACATTATAATTGTTGCCAACTTGGACGTACAAGTCTAACGCTGAGAAAATAAAATCGCGAAAATATTACATTATGATGGTTGCTATGGGCGGATATTTTTATTTATTATTGTTTATCATGAAATAAAAATATCATTAGAAAGCTCATAGTCAACTTATATAATGTAACTAAGGACGGATTTCGCGAGAAATTTTCGTATAACGAGAAAAAAAATGAAAAACATTCGGGGAGTAGTTGTGTCGTGTACATTATACGCGACAGCATCGGCCTATGACGTCACACGGGTCTAAAACGTCAACTTGGCGGATACGCTCTCGCGTATCTTGATAATTGCAGTTCGATTTTGGACTCTGAAACTTGCCGTAGGGTCTTGATGGAGAGGAAGAAAAGAGTCGGTTAGACCACCGAAGGGTGCGTATCCTAGTGAGAGTGATCGGTGCTGATCGAGTGCGGGGCGATTAGCCAGGAAGGTAATCGCGATGCGTGAGTGATACCCATAAGGAATCACCACGAGAATTTTTAATCCTCTGAAGTAATTGAGACAGATTTGGGGAATTATGATGCCTCCCCATTGGTGGAGGAGTTTACCACGAGATCCGTTCGTTTATAGGGATTTGACGTTTTTCCAATTCGAAGTAGGGATTTGCTCTGAGTGATTCAGAGAGAAAACAATTCAAAGGGCTAATTAGACCAAAAATGAAAAATTTCGAGCCTCATCTTTCGCGTTATCTCTCTCGGCGGACTCATATGACTTATAAGAGATTGTGATGTTATCACTGATGGTTATTTAAAATTATTTAAAAGATAATAGTTTTTTTTGGTTTCTGGTCGTTATTGTTTATTAAAATAATGTATTGGAGTTAATTGAAATATTATCAAAGGCAATAATTAAATTTATTTATTCAAAGTTGTAACAGACATGGGGATGTCTGTTAGGAACACCCAAAGACGGGAGGAAAACCACCCAATCCCGAAAACGACAAAAAAAAGGAAAGCGTGAGTGAAAGTAGAGAGAGAGAATATTCTGTTAACCGCGTACTTTTCCACCACGGTGTGGCTAAACCCGTCTCGCGCAATTCTCCACCCCGGGGTGGCTCAACCCGGAAGATAGGCCTTAGCCTACCTCCCCCTCCACCCTCAGGTGGTTAAGTAATGAGTTACTCGTCCTCTACCGACCTCAGTATGAGTTTTGTGGGCCCACTCAAATTACCGGGAAGAAGGGCCAAAACACGAGCCATCCGGTAATTTTTGTGGGACGCACCCTTTGCTAATCGTACGGGAATTTGAATAGGTCCGGCTGAAATACCGGCGCTCCGAAATACGGATTTTAGGGGGGATTGATTCGTTACGTTTTTGGTTTTCGGTGGAAGGTCGTTCGAAACAGGTACAGCCCCTGTCTTCGACGAATTACCAGGCTGTTTAGGATCCCTATCATTATTTTTGATTTTTGAATTTATTCAACCCCCCCAGATCCCGGAGAATCACCCCGTAGGAAGCGCCAAAACCCTAGCATTACCCGTGAGCAATCACCTAATTAGGACCCGGTCGGTAAAGGAGAGAGCCAGGATCAGGGTTAGATTAATTAGGCTAGAGAGGGTGACACTACCCAGTGCCCCTCGGAAAATTTTGGGAGGACCTCGGAAAAAGGGGCGGAGCCTCCCGGTCCTTCCCGATCCGATCACATCGACGTGATCGATCAGTCGCGATCTGTGAATCGCCGGGTTAAGACATAATCAGTAAAAGTATAGTTTTTGGTCAGAGGAACAACGAAAGGGAAAGGCAGACGTAGACGCCTGGATTGCACGGTGAGTCCATTTGTTTAAACTATTCGCTCTGGGTTAAACCCAAAGCGTCTTTTCTCCACTTCCGGGTGGCTAATGATCCAAAATTAGTGATGGTTTTTCCCGACTTTGGGGTACTTCACCCGTCGACGAATCAAGGGTATTCTCCAGGTTTTACCTGGCTAAAAATTACCTCACCGGATCCTTGGGTGTAGTTGACCGATGTTTTGTTTCTTTTGTGTGTAACCAGCCGTAATAAATTAATAAAAGGAAGGGTGAAATGGTCGTTACTGTGCTGCGTATTACGATAAAGGGTAGAGCGGGGTGGGATTGCGTCATCCACCCGTTCGATACCCCGATCGACATTCCACCGGAATTTCCGATAGTTCCTGGTTGGCTGGTACTGACCCGAAATTCCTCACATTTTGTGAGATTGTTCGGGGAAGTATTCTCTCAGAATAAGCCTTTGGATTTCGGAAATCCACTCAGCCGTTCGCGAGATATATTTAATTACCGGTTGCCGGGTAATCTCCCCCTTGGTGTAACCACTTGGGTGGGCCCATTGTCTAACGCCTGAAGGGCCTTCGCGCTTCCAGCAGGGTCTCGGTGACCCTGTGATGGTTCCAAACGATTGGAAAGTGTTGAGATTTGGCCAGGGCGACTTCTAAGAGTGTCGCGATTTGATGGGCCAGAAATGGGGATTTGTGTCTCTGCGGATCCGGCGTTTTCGCGAGTCTCCGGAAACGTATTTTCCGACCCCCAAGGAATCTTCCCCATGCGTGGTGGGTTTCGCATCCATCTCTTTCTCTCTCTCTCTCTTCCCCTCTCTCACACGCGTTAGCGGGATTAGTTCACGCTACGTTATTTTTTTAATTCCTTGAGTATATTTTTCATTATTTGAAGTAAGATTTTTAGGAGATAAATATTCAGGGAATTACGCAAGGTTGTTTGGGAACATATCCCGAAGTTTTGATAATAATTGGGAAGCTGTTAAAATTTATTTGCTGATTGTTATTTTTGGTAAAATATAAGAAACGTTTAAAAGAAATATTTGGAAAGAACAGCATTTGGAAAATTTCATATGATAATTGTAGGTAATTGGGAGGACGGGAAGTTGAGAAAAATATAGTTAATTTAATTATTATTGTGTGACTTTTTTTACAATTCCCCCCTCCTGAATCCCCCATTTTCGTGGCCGGTACCTCTAACCCCACCTGAAACCCACCCCTCTCCCTAACCTAGCATACTGAGCGACCCGAGGACCGTTACCTTTCCCCAGAATCTAATTGGCTCTTTTTTTTTGGTTTGAGTTATTTTTCTTGTATAGGGATTTTAGTTCCATTTCAGTTCAGAGTTTTTTTTTTTTCGTTGGGACTTGTTTGAGAGACCCCATGGGAATTCCGGTTTGATGTTTCCGGTCTAAAAAGTATCTGGCGCCCATCGATGTAAGATTTTTGAGTTCAATTGGATGAAAGGGAAGTAGGGCGAAGGTAATGGGCATTATCCAACTCCCATGGAAAATGTCACGTTACAACGTTCTAGGGGTTTTGTTATTTTCTTTTGCGGATGAAAGTCCGACGAACCACATCCATCCGGACTACACCCTGTCTCCACAACCTACCCCCTGAGCAGCGCGGGTATTCAAGGTCTTCCCATGGATTCGTAAACAAAGCTATACGTTTTTCGTTTCGTGAATTTTGGTTTATGTTAAGAATTAGTTTATGGAGACTCCGGTTTATCGTCTCCGGTAAAAAGGGCGGCTGGCGCCCAGCAAATGTTGCTTGCGAATCCAGGGGAAAGGGCAGTTAACGGGTTTTTCTCAACCCCGAGGAAAAATCTCGTTACAGACCTCATCAAGGAATATGAGGATCTGGGACACATGAGACGTGTCTCATAGCAATCAGAACCATCACTGAGCTACTATCTGCATCATCACGGTGTCTTAAGGGAAGACAGCATCACCACAAAACTCAGGGTCGTCTGCACCGATTCCAGCAAAACAACATCAGGAGTATCACTCAATGAGATACTTCATGCAGGAGGAAAACTGCAAACGGAAGGCTCAGACGTTCTCATCTGGTTGAGAACTTTTCGATTAATCGTCGGAACGGACATTGTGAAGATGTGCCGTCAAATCAAGGTTCATCAAGAAGATTGGGATCTCCAAAGAATCCTGCGGAAGGATGAGGAGGGGAAAATCATCACATATCAACTGACAACGGTGACGTATGGTCAAACGTGTGCACCATGGTTGGCTCTACGATTTCTTCAACAACGGGTGGAGGACGAGGGACATCAATATCCACTGGCGGCTGTCTCTCTAGCAAAAGGGAGATACGTCGACGATATCTATGGGGGAGCTGATTCTGAGGAACAGCTCAAGGAACTCATCAAGCAGCTCATCAATCTTTGCATGGCGGGCGACATGCTACTGCAAAAATGGATCTTGAATCAACAAGGAATCCTACAGGATCTTCAGTTATCAACAAAATCAACATCGGCGGTAGAATTCGAGAACAAGCCGGTCAAAGTATTGGGACTGTGCTGAAATCCTCATTCAGACAGCTTCATCTATAAATCAATGAAGCCATCAACGGAACAAATCAACGAAAGGACAATCCTCTCAGAGATCGCCCAGATTTACGATCCTCTGGGACTCATCGGACCGGTTATCATCAGGGCGAAAATCTTCATCCAAGAGCTGAGGCTTCTCAAAATTGGTTGGGATGATCCACTACCCTTGAGTCACATCAAGCGTTGGAAACAATTCAGGGAGGAATTCCCAAATCTGGATCAAATATCAATCCCACGGTGGCTTCAAACACCATCGACTTCAAGCAACATCCAACTTCATGGGTTTGCTGACGCTTCGAATCAGGCAATGGGCGCCCCAGTATACATCAGGGTGGACAATCATCAATCTGAGCCACTAGTCATCTTGGTTAGTGCAAAAACCAAGGTCGCACCACTTAAGAAAATGACAATTCCTCGCTTGGAATTGACAGCTGCTGTCATCTTAACCAATCTGGTCATCTACATCAGGAAGATGTTGAAGAAAGAGAATCTACCACTCTTTCTCTGGTCTGACTCCACGGTGGCGCTCACATGGATCAATGGACACCCATCAAGGTGGAAGGATATTGTTCAGAATCGAGTTATCAAAATCCAGAACTCATTACCAGCAGCTGAATGGAAACATATCAGGGGAGTCGAGAACCCAGCAGACTGTGCATCACGGGGATTATCACCAGATCAACTAGTAAATCATCAGCTGTGGTGGAATGGTTCATCATGGCTGAAATCATCAATGGAAAACTGGCCATCATTATCATCAACATCAATCGAATCTACGGCAGAAGCAGCACTGGAGGAAAGACCAGTGTCTGCACATCCTGTGTTACTGAATCTGGAGTGACCTCAAGATTTCTTGGAGAGGTACTCTACACTCGACAGGTTGCTCAGGATCTCGGCGAGTGTCCTGAGAGTCATCAACAACATGAGAAGGGAGCCAGTCCCAAGAGAATTAGATCTCTTGTCAGAAGAACTGGAGGAGACCGGAATCTTTTGGATCAACTATACACAACAGGAGAGTTTTGGACCAGTCATCAATCGCCTCCTCAATGGACAAGACATCGCAAATAATCATCCAATGGCACCGTTGATTCCTTATCTGGATGAGAATCAGACCATTCGCCTAGGCGGGCGGCTGAAACGATCAAGTCTTCAGCCAGGACCCAGGGACCCATCAATTCTACCAAGAAAATCAAGGCTCACATCACTGCTCATCGAGGAGGCTCATCGGAAAACTTTTCATGGAGGAGTACAGGCGACGTTGGCACCCATCAGACACAAATACTGGATCATCGGGGGTCGTCATCCTGTAAAATCGCATATTCGCAAGTGCGTGATCTGCGCACGACATCGAGCCATCAGGGGACAGCTGCCTCCAAGAAGAATCACATCAGCACGGCCATTCAAACACGCAGGAGTGGACTACGCAGGTCCTATCAAAATCAGCAAATGGAGAGGATCAGGAGCTCGACAATATCATGGGTATATAGCAGTTTTTGTGTGTCTTGCCACATCGGCAATTCACCTTGAACTACTCACAGATTTAACATCACAGGCATTCATCGAGACATACAAACGATTCATTGGAAGGAGAGGTATCTGTGCTACACTTAGCAGTGATAATGCTAAGACATTCATGGGAGCAGACAATGAGCTGGGCAGGCTTTTAGACGATTCAAGGAAGGAAATTCATTACATCATCAACGAACTCGCATCAAATGGCACAAAATGGATCTTCATCCCACCGCAATCACCCCACATGGGTGGGAAATGGGAAGCTGCGGTGAAATCTGTGAAATTTCATCTAAAAAAACTCACGGGGAATTTGGTACTCACGTACGGGGAACTCAATACACTTATCATTCAAATCGAGGCTCAACGTTACTCGAGGCCCCTCTGCGCTCTATCAGACGATCCTGATGACTGCAGAGCCCTCACACCTAGACATTTCATCATTGAGGAACCCATCAACGCAGTTCCAGAGCTATCACTTATCAATCAGGAAATGGAAGGTCTCACAAGGTGGAAAATGATCGCAAGGATAACTCAGCAATTCTGGGACAGGTGGTCTCGGGAGTGCATGCATCACTATCAAACCATCTACATATGGAAAAGATCAACGGATGATATCAAGGTCGGAACACTAGTCCTCATCATTGACGAGAGGTATCCACCAACAAAGTGGCCGCTAGGACGAGTATCAAGGGTTTATCCAAGTGATGACAATCTCACAAGGGTGGTAGACATCACCACTGGGGCAGGAGGTGCAAATACCTACACCAGACACATCAACAAGGTGGTTCCGTTACCAGTCAGCACAGAGGAGGAAGTGCCAGAGGATCATTCATCATCCTCCGATGATGAAGGCGGGCGGAATGTAAAAATTTGAGGCTGATCCAGACCACTGGGTCGATCGGACAATATCGGGAGGATTCGGCAAGGGGCTCGCGTGTCAAGGGGGGCTTTGCTGACCTCACTTCACTTCGTGTTCATCTTCCATCAGTATCACAACGCAAATATAGGATATTATCAGGTTTTTGTATCGTGGTTTTTATCGGATCGATTTATCTTTTCTTATTAACTTCCCGATAGGAAGTTATTGGTTTCACTCCGAAAATAAAAAATCGTAATTTTATGAAATGTCGACGTTTCATGACCAGGAGAACACCCCCCGATGATTTTTAGCGTGACGTCTGTGTGTGTGTGTGTGTGTGTGTGTGCTCACTTATTTTCCTTCACGCTCCCAGGCGAACGGTAAGCGCGATCGGAATGGCGGTGGTCGCGATCGATAGATGTCATCGAGTATAAGATCGGATTAGTTTGGGAGCGAAATCCCCACACCCGTTTTTGAGTTTTTTCAAAAATAAGGATTATTTTGATCTTTCAATTTCTTTCGTTCACGCTCCCGTCCAAGCGCGTGATGCGATCGAGGCCGTTATGGTCGCAGTCGATGGCCATTGACTTGGTCAAGATCCCATTAGCACGGGAGTGAAATCCCCTCGCCCCTTTTCGGGATTTTTGTTGAAAACAATGGAAAGATTGACAACTGACATTATTCGATATATGAAGCCTATATTGAGCTGTCATTCATGCTCCCGCGAAAACGCAGAATGCGATCGGAATGGTTTTGATCACAATCGATAGGTTTTGACTTGGTTCGGATCTGATTAGGTTGGGAGCGAATTCCCTCCACCTCATTTTGAGTTTTTTTAGAAAAGAAGGGTTAATTTTGGATTTCTTTATTTCACGCTCCCGCGCAGACGCGTCCCCCGATTGAATTGATTTTGATCGCGATCGATAGGCATTGACTTTGTCTAGATCCCATTAGGACGGGAGTAAATTCCCCCCACACCTTTTCCGTTTTTTTAAAAGTGAAATCCTCTCACCCTTCATAAAACTTATGAACGAAGGTGTCCAAATGTCTACGTTAATATTTCAGCCTATCGGGAAGTTGGTTACGAGGCTCGTCAAGGGTCGAATAAAATAAAAAATCGTGTTACGAATCGTGTTGAGAATTGGTCGGGTAGTTAGTAGTTCGACCCGTAATGGGTTACACCGACTCCAACACAACGCAACAACATTGGGAGCGAGCGTAGCGAGCGACCAACAACTCAGACAGATTTTATCATTTTTGGTTCATTATCATTGAATATTGTATAATTATCATCATCATCATTATTGGAAAGTTATCACGTGTAAATAGTGTACATTTGGATTAAATTATATTGGATCGCCTTACGGTATAATCAACGTGTTTTTTGTCACCATCCCGAGTTGGAAAATCATCTCTCCACTGCGGCTTCCAATCCACCCTACCCGGTTAAAATCATCAAATCCCTAACAAAATGAACACCCAAAGAGAAAAAAAAAATCATCAGCGATTGATCATTCTTTTTCTTCTTCGCTGAAAGAGAAAATGAAAATCTCATAAAGGGCCAATGGGGCTTTAGAAAATTAAATCGCCGGGTTTTCTTTTCCAGCGCTGTAATTTTCAACGCTGTTTTTTTCTTCTTTTCGATTAGATTAAGGGATGGAAGGGGCCTCCATAGATGAGGAATTTATTCTTCCATCGAATGCCCTTGGTTTCATCCCTTGGCATTAATTAGGGGAGGAGTAAATAATTTTTATGTAGCGGGCGGGTGTTCATTTTTTCCATTTCCCTTCCCTTCCTCTTACCCGCCGCCACCAGTCATCTCTTTCTGCCGCTGCAGGGGAGTAGTACCGTATGGTGGGGACCAAAGAGGATAGACCAAAGTAGAGGCTCAGTTCTGGGGGTTTGACTGACGCCAGTTTCTCCACGTTACCGACATGATTTCACCCCCGAGGAGACGAGGCGCCACGAGTCCTACTGGGGTATCTGCATATCGGCCAAGCCGGTAACGCCTCAGTGGCAGTCCCGCTGCTACGGGGACAAGTCGAGAGTGGAGATATAGGTTTTTGCGCCTTTGAAATGTTTCTTTATGATTTTTCAGCCATAATATGTCGTTTTTAGGTTTGCAAAAACTAATTTAAAAATCTATTTTTCCCGGTCAGGTGAGAAATATTTTCACCTGGCCAATTAGTTAAACATGTACCAAGAGCTAGATAAAATATTTAAATTGATATGTTGGCGCGCAGCCAGCGTACTCAAATCGCACGCTGTGGACCCGGGTTCGATCCCAGCCCCGATTTTTTTTTTATTTCCTATAAATTGTTGTAAATTTTTTTTTTAAGGCTACCATCGCTCGCGTGCCATTGTCGCAGTTATTTTGCAGCATGCCCGTTTAACAAATAAAAAAATTCCATCGGGCGAGAAAATAGTGGGGCAACAGATAAAGTTGTCTAGAATTACTCCCACACCCATTCTACTTTTGGATTAGTTATGTGTTGTCTCGTTTCAACATGGGGTTTATTATAAAGCGTATTAAGATTTAAAACATTAATTTAATTAGCCAGGAAGTGACTACCCTAACTAACCCTAAGGGGGTAATTGTTTGCCAATTAGTATCTACTACCAGGGAAATATTGATTTTCAAGTTGATACGCTAGCTATGAGCCAGCGTGTTCAACTTGCACGCTCTCGACTCGAGTTCGATCCCAGCCTCCATCGTTTTTTTTTTATGTATATTATATCAATTTTTTTTTATAAATGGTTAATCATTAATCGAAATACCTCATGAGAATAATATCAAACGGTAATTCGATTGATGATTCACCATTTTTGAAAAAAAAATTACGTCACGTCACGTGAATAACGGATACACAGCATTACAATATTTATTGCTATTGAAATAATCTTCTCCTTATCACACAAAAGTAATAAATGATTTAAATACTAAATGTTTTTTTCCCCGATAAATTACTCTGAATTTTCTCTCTGCGTGGAGATTTCTATTTTTTTTTACTTCGATTCGCGCCCGTGTTTTGTTTCGCGACCGTCGATTTCTGCGAATTCTCGTGCCTTTTAAAAACATGAAAACAATACAGGGAGAGGATTTTAAAGGCACGAAAAAGTCGCTCGATCCATTTCAGTTGTCGATTGATGTCGATGAGGACACGACGAATCATTACGAGCTCTTTATCGTTATCGTTATTGTTTTTTACCAATCGCGAACGGTTTCAGTGGGTAAACAATTAATAAGTATCACTGAGGGTTGGACAATGCCGTCATTTAATAGGTGTGTGTACAGTGGGTGTGATAATTCGTCTAGTGACCAGGATGTCATGGTGCATCGGGTGCGGTAAGTAATTAAATCCATTTCAATCACCATTATTTCAGACAAAACGTGCATGGACTGGTAATCTGTTGGCATGAGTCGGGTGGGTTTTGCGGTGAATTTTGGGGTGAATTTTGTGGTAGGCTTCGTGGTGCGTTTAGCGGTGAATTTTTGGTTGAATTTTGAGGTGAATTTTGTGGTGGGTTTAGCCGTGAATTTTTGGTCGAATTTTGGGGTGAATTTTGTGGTGGGTTTCGTGGAGGGTTTAGCTGTGAATTTTGGGGTGCATTTTCGGGTGAATTTCGTGGTGGGTTTAGCTGTGAATTTTGGGGTGAATTGTGGGGTGAATTTTGTGGTGAATTTTGTGGTGGGTTTCGTGATGGGTTTAGCGGTGACCCACCACGACCCACACAATTCCCAATTTGACAGAAATCTTAGGCGATATAGGCCTACTACAAACGGTACAGGTTGGACAGAACGACGAGGACAGCGTCACAAGGGACAGTCTCGGGCTGCAAGTCATTATCGATAAAGCCCGAGCGCTGTCCAAACAAGGGGACACAAACAGAAGACTGAGGAGGGTTGAAGACAGGTTAGGATACGCGGGGATTTCGCTAGGAATTCTTGGGGTGATTACCGCGGCATGTTGGAAATTCTCCCTATGGTCGAAGGTCGCGACGCTATGTGGGGGAGTTGGGGTTTGTTCAGGTACTCGAAGCAGGGAGAACGAGCCCCACCGACCGAGAACCAGGACCCCATCGCCGCAGGTGCCACCACGACGACCACGCGCGATAAAACCCAACCAAGAAGTACACCTCCCGATGAGGACGGTCGCTCGGGGAGTGCGACCGGCGCCTACAGCCACCATCACGGAGATTGTGGAGCTGGACGAACACTTGGAGCCCGTCGAACCAGGTCGCCCAGTCGAGATAGCCGCCCCCCTCACCCCCCAGCGTGCGCTGATCGCCCAAAATCGAGTCACACACACCCAACAATATCAGGCCCTTCCGTTGATCAGCGGCCCGCCGGAACGAACAGGAGCCCACGGTTGGCAGATCGTCAGGCCATACTGGAACGGGGAGATGTCTTACTCCAGACCACCCCTCCAACACGACGTGGGAGGATGGTAACCAGCAGAACCAACCCCGAAAGCACCTATCAACCACCTCGCTAACTTGCTCTTACGCTAATCCGAAAAGAGATAAATACTCTTCTTGATAGGGATTTTAGCAATAAAAAAAACTGTAAGGGTCCGGTAGATAGGGATAGCTTTAAATTCGCTCATAAAGCATAAAAAGAAATAACATGTTTACCTAATTTGCCCATAAAGCATTATACATTTAGCTCATGTAGCAGGGATTTTGGCCCTTATGGCAGGGAAGTTGATAGCCCTTTTAGCATAAGCCGAGGCCCATAAGGCACAGACTATATTAAAATTCCTTTCTCATAGTTTAGTACTATTGCCACCTGGTTGTGAACCAGGATAGCAATAGTTTTATCAGGGGAGTGTGACGTATTGGCCTCTGCCAATGCGTCATTTTTTGGAGTATCGATGCCCAGATATTGGACAGCAGTCCCACGGAGTCTTGGAGACGCTGTGGTCAGCAGCCCCAATGTTTGGAAGATCGATTTACTCCCTGCAACGCCATTTGGACAAAGGACTGAATAATTCAACGGATGTTTAGACCATTGTCAGCAGTCAAGTGACGTCGCAGCAGAGATCGAATAAAGCAGTTTCAGGGTTTTTGGCACGTCCAGTATACTGTTTGACTGTATGAGTCTTGCGTCAATGATGACACAAGACAATATTGGTGCAAAAAGCCGTGGAACTGCTTAGAACAGCGATTTGGACTTGGAGGAAATTTAGAGACTCGCAGAGAGTCAGATACCTTCCAGGAGCAAACCAAACCGGGTCTTCCACCGCTCGCAACCGCGCTCCAAGTCCAACTCAGGACAATCTAATAACGCGTTACCGACCCACTCGCGCAAGGAGTGTATAACATTAAAAGTAAATATATACATATTTAACATATTCCGCGAGTGAGGTTATTTGTGTTGTTCCCAATCTGTCACCATGACACCCCTCCTAGAAGAGTGAACCCGGAGGGCTCACCGACATCTAGCCGGACGGGGCACGACACAAGAGTGTCCCATCAGCACCAGCTCCAAGAGGGGATATATACGCCAAGCTACTAGCAACCGCTAGTAGCACCCAGAGAAGTATATATATACTAGCTGACCCGGCAAACGTTGTTTTGCCATATAAATAATTTCCTAGTAGACCGACTGTAATGGTTGGGCGAGTGTGGTGTTGCTCCGGCGATCATCCAGGCTAAGCAGCGTTCCACTGGGATACTACTTGGATGGGTGACCGCTTAGGAACACCGTTCGCTTGCTCAAAAATTACTGCGTGGAAGGCACGGGTGTGGAGACCCAGTGTACCCTTCGAGTCAGTGTGACGGAAGGGTACACTGGGACCCCCTGCACTATCGGCCGACTGTACGGTAGAGGTTTTCCATGGTTTCCCTCTACTCCTGTGCAAATGCAGTACAGTTGGGGAAAAAAGTCGGTCCCACGGCACCGCAAGGGAAGGGAAAAACACAAAAGTGTAGGAAGAGAGGAGAAAGGCTAAGAGTGGCGGGAGGAGATGTAAAACAACGGAAATACGTTGTAACATCAAGGAAATAAACAAATAATAATAATAAACAATTTCCTAGTAATTCCTAGTGTAGACAAAAAATAGCT
This sequence comes from Diachasmimorpha longicaudata, assembly GCF_034640455.1. Classification (NCBI taxonomy): domain Eukaryota; kingdom Metazoa; phylum Arthropoda; class Insecta; order Hymenoptera; family Braconidae; genus Diachasmimorpha; species Diachasmimorpha longicaudata. The sequence goes on along the minus strand of NC_087233.1, from coordinate 12,527 downwards.
TACTTATTCGTGCAAAATACATCCAAAATTGATAATTTAATTATTATTGATAAAATAGGAGTGATTAAAAGTTAATATGAGAGTTACACTGAGATAGCTAAATAATAATTGTCAACGTTACTACTACACTTGATGCATAAACAATAATGATGGCCGACAACTGTGTAGGGAGTGAGAAAGAAAGGAGACCGGCTTCGTTCTCATCCCTACTCCGTGCTGTTTACTGGGTCAGAAGTGACACCTGTAGACATCTGGCGGGGATAACTAATTAAATGACGATGGATCAGTTTTCGACCGGAGAGGAAAATTATTAAATTACTGAAATGCCTATTAAAAAATAAGGGTTGATCGTAGAAGGGTGAAAATTGAGGATTGTATGTATTTTTGTATGTTGTATCATAAAAAAATCGAAATTAAAAATTTTGTCGAAAAAAAAAAAAAAAATTAGGGGTGGACTACCCCTACCATTTAGGGGGATGAAAAATAGATGGTGGCCGATTCTCATAGATACCGGATAAGCACAAAAAATTTCATCAAAATCGGTCAAGCCGTTTCGGAGGAGTATGGGAACAAAAACTGTGACACGAGAATTTTATATATTAGAGATAACCCCTTGGTGAGTAGTCTGGACTATTCACTACCACTTGGCTATCCAAAGGATCATCGCAGTGGACAGCCGAAACCTAAACGTCACAGGGTGAATTTTCAGGTGACTTTTGTGGTGGGTTTCGTGGTGGGCTTAGCTGTGAATTTTGGGGTGAATTTTGTGGTGGGTTTAGCGGTGAATTTTGGGGTGGGTTTCGTGGAAGGTTTCATGGAGGATTTTTTAAAATGAAAAACGAATGTAAAAACTATAAATTAATTTTTTGAAGTTGCAAAAACATTTTTCATCTGACTTTTCAAAGAAAATATGGATTTTAAGCCCCAGATTCTTATAGGATATTATTGATGTAGGTGTAATTATTTTCGCAATTCGGACGCGTGGATCGACCGGATGGGAAATGAACAACTTCGCGGTTTATCTCTGACCCAATTACGTGACCGTCGCATTTGTTCGGATCATTTCCAGGACTCGGACTACATCACTGTTGGGGCTGGTAAGAGACGACTAAAAAACGGGGCGACAGCTATTGCGGTAATTAGCAGACTAAACAATACAATCCCAGCTCTATCCAACGTTCCTCTCAATGAGCGTATTCAGGATGAACCTTCTGCTCTCAGAAGAGAGGCGCACAATGCTCATCCTGAAGTTGCGAGTCACACGGTTGAAGCAATTTCTAAACGTAAATTAGATGCAATGTCGGTAAAAATAGATGTACAACGCGTACTTATTGACGAACAAAGGCTAAAAATCATTGAGCAACGCGCAAAAATTAAAGTTTTGAGTCGGAAAAATTCACGTTTGAGGAAGGCTAGACTGAAACCGAAGAAATTATCAGTACAAGAGGTAATTTCCGGTGCGGCGCAGCATTTAAGCGGTGGAAGTCTTTCCATTGTTAAAATGCAACTTCGTCATTCGCGGAAACGGTTGTGGCATAAGGAAGAAAAAGATTTCGCGTCACAAATTCATTCCAGAGGACCTCGAGTTTACCGGTATTTATGGACAAAACAAGGAATTGCGTTACCTTGCGAGACTTTAGTACGGCAATGGATGAATGAAACGGTTATTTCTCCTGCCTTCAACCCTGTAGTTTTCGCTAAATTGAGAGAGAAAGTGGGGCAAATGATAGACTATGAGAAAAATTGTACACTCATGTTCGGTGAGATGTCACTTCGCGAATTACTAGAGTATGACTCGCGTTTGGATTGCGTTACGGGTTTTGAAGATTTCGGCGAGTTCGGTAGATCGAGTCAAATCGGTAATCACGCGTTAGTTTTTATGATTCGGGGGTCACGATCGTCTTGGAAACTACCCATTGCGTATTTTATTTTGAATGGCGCAATTCGAAGTCACGTATTAAAGTACATCATAGATGAGGCTGTACATCGGATCCATGATTGTGGGCTTCAAGTTAAGTTTATTGTTTGTGATCAAGCGCAGGCCAATATTTCAGCCATTAACGCTTTGATGACAAAGGTCCCCCGAAAAAAGGAGGCCAGTGTTCTTGCTAGTTCGGGAGATGATCTGACGCAAGTTACTAAGAATTCTGACGATTCTTTCGAACGGGATGCACAATATTACTTATTTGAAGGTCACAAAATCTATTTTGGCTTCGATCCACCTCATCGCCTCAAAGGATTGCGCAATAATCTCTTCGCGTACGACTATTTGCTCCAAGAAATCCAAACTCATCCTTCGACGGAAGACACAAGCCTTTCCGAGAAGGTAGCGATGCTTTCGGACCACGAAGGAATGGCTTCTAATGGGGAAAGTAGTGTTTCTGACGGAACGAGTCAGTTTGTAACGCAAACTATTTCTTGGGGGGCAATCAGAGAGCTTCGCGAAGTCGAAAAATCGAGTGTTGTTCGGGCAGCGCCGAAGCTGACCGATAGACACGTCGAAATGAATTGTTTTTCAAAAATGAATGTTTCAATGGTGGCTCAAGTTTTTAGTCATTCAGTCGCGCAAGCTCTACGTATGGGCCACGTGAGCGGAGATTTAAAGCACGAATCGTGTATTGCAACCGCGGACTTTCTGGAAAAAGTGAACAGACTCTTTGATTGCCTCAATGCACGCGCAAATTCGGATTCGAATCCGTTTCGGCGTGGTTTATAAATTAACGATACGCGTGTAGAGGACACATTGAACGAGGCTTTACTTTGGCTCGCGAATATAAATGTTAAAGGTGGGAAAAATCCACCTACCTTCAACAATTTTCAGTTCACGATCAAAAATATTCTAGCTTTATGGCAAGATCTTCGAGCAGAGGGGGTCCCATACCTTCTGACTTGAAATCTCAATCAAGATCCTCTAGAAAATCAATTCGGTTTTTGGCGATCTCAATAGGGTAATAATGTCAAACCATCCGCGAGACAGATTCGATTTTGTGCGCAACGATCTATGTTCCTAGAGGCTGTAATTTCACCTCCAAGAGGGGCAAATTGCCAGAATGATAGAACCGCTTGTTTATTGGCCAGTGATACAGCAACGACCAGTGCGTTGAATAACTCATTGCCCAATATACAAGTAAGCGACAACGCTAATCTTTTTGCAGGCGATAACGACGAAGATTTAGAATTCGAGCCGGTCGAACTAACTATCGATGATGTTCAAACTGCGGGTGATCGCGCTTCCCTCAAAGAGTCCTCCATTCCTTACGTTGCGGGTTCTATTGCCCAGTCGTGTTCGAAAAAATTCCATTGCGATAACTGCCAATCTTTCATGTCGAAGACTAATACGCAACTCGAGATCGCGAATGAAACTTTAATATTCTGGAGAGCGTATTCGTGTCAAGAAGGGGATCATTTTGGGAAATGAATCGTGCCGACCAATGATTTCAATAATGTAGTTTCTGCCGGTTTCAAAATTTTCGAAGCTGCGATCCAGCCAAATCTTCATAATAAAAAACTTCAAAATACTGTCCGTGGGGTGTTTTGAACCGTGGCTTAAACGCGAGTATCCTCAATGGTTTTCAGATGTTTCGGGAACAGTTTGCGAGTATCATCGGTCATTTTGCATCAAATTATTGAGTAGATGCATCGTTTTTCATAATTTGAAATGGCTATCGCAAGATCTTCGCGATAAACCGAACGGGAAAAGACAGTTGGGAAAGGGTATGAAACAAAATGCGAAATTGAAGTTATTTTCCCATGGGTAGTTGTAGATTGTTTGCATAGTTTACTAGGAACATATATCGTTCGGCACGCGCTGGGATTGGTAGCGCTCACAGGACAATTTTTCATCCCGGAATGCATGAAAAATTGTCTGTTGAAGGTTAATTTTTTCCCATCCGCGAATTATTTGTGTCTTTATTTTATCAAAAGAAGAGAACGGGGTCAAATGGGATGCGAAACAATTTTTCAATTGTTAACGATTTTTATTCTACTGAATGAAATGAACTCACTATTCTCTTATTCCGAATTCTGTATTCCAGCTACAGATTTGGAGAAGATTTAGTCAATTCCATCCAATAGCCCTGGAGCTATTAACATTTTACACAAAACTTTCGCGGGCAATTGACCCCATTGTAGTCTTACAATATTTCAGTTAATATATCTATCAGTTGTATCTATCAATGTAAAAATATATTTCTTTGTTGGTTGTTCTGATTTTATTTCACAATACCATCCGAACTCTCCTATTTCCATATCCTTCCTCTCCCGGTGGAACATACCTCACCACCTTCTCGTGGTTTCCACTGAACAATGATGTGAAACTGTTGTATTCGGAGACAATGACAATAAGCGGTTTCATATCATTGACCAAGAGTGAGGACAAATACCCGATTGCTAAGTAGTGATGTCCGAAATGGATTAAAGTATCGATATATATTGTATCGGTAATTTTTGAATATAGCGATATCGATATTCTTATTTAACATGTCGATATATCGGTATGATATGAAAAAAAAAATATTTGGCCTAATCTACTTTCATCATCTCACATTACTAGATAAATACTAATCAATAGACATAATTGTTAATAAATCAAGAACAACAATTCACTGCAGCAACCATGTTAGCACCACCATCAGTGGTAATTGGTAAGATGCAATCCTTTACTATTGAAAACTCGTCGGTAATATTTTCAAAGCATTCTTTTATATAATCAGCAGTGTTTGTCTGCAGGAAAGAAGACCAATATTAGTTCACTTTATGAAACTTTTTATAACTTACTATTTTTTTTTAATTTGATGCTTTTATTTTATACTTTACTTACCTGATACATTCTTCGTGCTATCAATGTCACCATCTCATGTTCAGATTTAGGAGTGGAGTGATTTGCTGTGTTAAGAAAATGCGCTGTTACTACGATGAAACTTCGTGTCGAGTTCATGAGAGTTGATATATCACTTGTTGAAGCAATATTATTTATCTCACTTAATTTTTGTGTTACAATGGCTTTGGTAGTGGCCTATCTTTGTTCCATCAAGCCAGTTATCTGTAATGAGGAATGAATCATAAAATAACATTTAAAAATAAAAAGGATAAGATAATAATTTTATATTATAGTTTGCTTACTCTAGTTCGTGATGGAGCCTTATAGCGTGGGTAATAACGCTCATCAGTCTTTTCAATCCTGATTTTTCCACACAAGATAGATGTATGTTGTCTTTGCAATCATGTAGACCAAAGCTTCATTTATTTGGCTTGTTTTATGACCCTCTGTTAAATTGAGAAAAATAAAAAAATTAGAGCATTCTTATGAACTAAAATCTAAACAATACAGCAATTTGATATCAATAAAAAATATCTTCAAACATACCTATGAGTGTAGTCTGTTGCCCCAAGCCTTTCCTCTGACTATCTTTGTAGGATTCAATCTGAAAAAAACATATTGAACATTTTGTATATATTTCATTACACTTGTCGTCGGAAATAGTATTAAGGTTAAGTGAAAACACTAAAATGTAATCACACATTATTAGGTGACTGGTTACTGGTTATGAAGAAGAAATATTTAGATTCTGAAGCTACAAACTTACACAAATAAAATACTTAGACCAGTATCATCGTAAATCGCAGATTCAGACAATTCCATGAGGTGATTTTCTATCTCAGCAGGCCTATTACTAATGGTACTAGTTGAATTAGTACGCGAAACGGGTGCACAGGTTCTTGATGTAATATTCACTTCACTTGACCTTGCGTTTTTATTTTTAAGTTACAAAAACGCATGATGATGCTTATTTTTTAGATGTGGAAATAAATTCGTCGTATTGTCACTGGTTTTATATGATTTTCCACACCCATTACATGAAATGGTTTGTCTGTCTATTTTTTTGAAAAAGTTCCATACAACATTAGACATGACTGGAATGCTCGAATTATTTAGTTTACGTACGTGAATTGATTATTGATTGAATTACTTAGTTACATTGTTTGACAACTACAATCAGAATAAAAATAGGTAAAAAAACTTTTTAAGTTAAACGGTTTTATGTTAAACATACATTGCAATGTTTAAGATAAATGTACTAAAAACCAAAAAATAATAAAATAGATACAGTCGTGGGAATTATAAACATATGCATAGACTAGACTAAAATAAAACCGTGGGGCACGTCAATAGTCTACAAATTATCGACTTAATGTGCGATAGAAGAATCGTTTAATTCGTCGTTAGGCAGTTGGCCCGCAGACGGTGAGAAAATTACTTACTATTTTCTTTCGCATGGAAATTCCAATAGTTATACACTCCATGTAAATGAAAGAGATGTTTCAACTAGTTTATCGTTGGACATTCACACTGCTGGTTGGCGAGGAATCGTTTCACTGCTCGTAGTTTGTTTTTAATCGACAAAACATATGATAAAAGTTCTACTCGCTCACCACTATGAAACCCTAAAACTCGCTTATAATCGAGCTTGCTAGCTTGTTTCCACATCCTAGCCCTACTTATCACACGTCCATCGTTGTTGGTTGAACAACTGCCTAATTATAGTGTAACATTACAAAACAAACATTTTAATCAGCAATTGTAGACAATTGACGTGCCCCACGGTTTTATTTTAGTCTTGTCTATGCATATGTTTATAATTCCCACGACTGTATCTATTTTATTATGTTTTGGTTTTTAGTACATTCATCTTAAACATTGCAATGCATGTTTAACATAAAACCGTTTAACTGGAAAAGTTTTTTTACCTATTTTTATTTTCTAGTTTTTAGTTTTTATTATAAGCCATTTAGTGGCTGCGCCCATCTTAAATATTGAGGTTGTATAGTGCACTGTATTCTTCTTGTCAAGCCTTTTTATTTGATACCCATATTGGTGGAATTGATAAAAAGTTGTTATCAGCCATTTTAGATTTCAATTTTGCATAGTAAATTGTATTCTACTTGTTGAGACCTTTCATGTGATACCCATGTTGATGGGATTGATAAAACCTAAGTTATCCGCCATTTTGTAGAGGCCGCCATCTTGGATTTCAATTTTTTATAGTATATTGTATTTTGCTTTTTGAGTCCTTTCATTTGACACCAATATTGATGGGATTGATAAAACCTACGTTATCCGCCATTTTGTAGCGGCCGCCATCTTGAATTTCAATTTTTTATAGTATATTGTATTCTGCTAGTTGAGCCCTTTCATTTGATATCCATATTGATGGGAATAATAAAACATAAATTCTCCGTCATTTTATAGCGGCGGCCCTCTTGAATTGATAATGATAATGAGTAAACATAATTGTACTGTCACCAAAATCCAAAGTGTATACAAAATTTCAGATTAATCGGTTGACAGGAAGAGGGTGAAATTTGAATTACTGAATTTGACCCAAGAATAAATAATAAAAAATAAAACAAGCGGGGTGAGCTAAATAAAACCGTTTAAAAAACAGAAATACGCTCGCGCTCGCGGTGCTTGAAATTGTCAATGAGCGAGAGAGAAATATCTTTCCCCCCCTCTCTCGCTCACTTACTATCCGTTATTCACGTGAGGTGACGTAATTTTTTTTTAAAGAAATGGTGAATCATCAATCGAAAAACCCTTTGATATTATTCTCATGAGGTATTTCGATTAATGATTAACCATTTATACCAAAAAAATTGATATAATATAAATGAAAAAAAAAACTCGTCGCACTCCGGGAGTGCAGGCAGAAGTGACAACTTGAACTTATGGCGCGTTGGGCACTTTTTTGGGTGAGCATTTTTAGGTGCGCTCGCGACATGAGAAATTGTACATAAAAAATCAAGTTTATCAAAGCAATGTGGGCACTTTTTGAATGGACATGAAGTATAATAATATAGAAACTATATTCGAAGGAAGTGGTTTTATTTAAATGAGTAAATATTAGTAAATAGTAAATACAAAATTTATCAATTCTCATCCATAATTTCAACAACTCTTACACCATCATTATCAGCATTTTCATCAAATTCTAAAACTGAAACAATAGGTCTATGGCAACTAAAGTGTGAAATGAACAATTTTGATTTAAATCTATTTATATTTCTTGTGAATACTGCATCACTAGTAGTTTTGTATTTTTTTGTGCTAAGATTGCGATCATTGGACATCGTTAAATCAAATTCATATAAAACCGCATCCATTTCCAAGACAAATCTATAATCAAAAATAAAAATGTAGATTTTTTTAAAGCTATAATCGTAGCAAATATATTTTTTCCGACCATCCGAATTTCCGATCGTCGATTCACGTCCCTAGTGAAATTCTCGCATATAATACCACAAGAGCTCCGAAATTATCGGATATTTCCCGATAGGTTCGTTGCAAACAAATGAACGTGTCAAGTTTTCCAGTTTAAAAATCATGAGCGCGAAGCGCAAGTGATTTTTCTGGAAAACTTAACAAGCTTATTTGTTTGCAGGGAACCTTGAGGGAAATATCAGATAATTTCGAAGTTCGAGTGGTATTCGGGGGATTATTTTTTGCATCCAAATCTTGGCCGATAGAATTGCACCATGAGACATAATTGTCAACGAATTGCCATTTAATCTGTCAGATACAATTGAGGGTTACTTCAACATTTGTTTTTTTTATATATATCAACATGCAAAATTTCCAGTGAAATTTCCAAGAATATCCGGTGAAATACCGTGTTGGTTATACAAAATAACGTCGAATGGTGCAATCCTATTGGCCGAGATTTGGGTGGGAAAAATAATCTACTAAATTGAGTATATTTTCGATTTTTTGGGTTTTCCTACTTTTCCGGCGTTCCCATAATTTTTAGCGATTTTCCGATCGTCGATTCACGTCCCTAGTGAAATGCTCGACTAAATTGAGTATATTTTTGGTTTTTCGGGTTTTCCTACTTTCCCGGCTTTCCGATAATTTGTAATTCTTAGCTGATATGAGCATACTGATAATTTTCCTAATTCCCCAAAATTTTGAGATTTTCTGTCATTTTGTAGAAATTTATCAACTTTAAACTTTAAATGCAGCGTTTTTTTAAACGCTAGCGCCAAACTTATATTCTTTTAATGTAACTGTTGCTAAAAAAGGAAGTTATTTGCCTAGCGGAAGAAAGAAACAGCTCATATATACCTATGCGTATACTAATAGCAGTGATGCCAGACGGGGGCAAAAATCCCACGCGTGGGGGTTTCATGCGCAACTCCTTCGCGCAACTACTGCTGCGGAGTGGGGCAATGGGAGACGTGTGAGTTCCGCATCTGGCACCACTGTAAAATCTCATCTGTCGCGACTTCACGACAAAATGCTCACCCACAAAAGTGCCCAACGCGCCATAAGAAATTTTCACTTCAAAAATCACACACTCAGCACGTGTCACCACAAGTCACGTTTATTCAGTAAAAAATACGTCGGTTTGAATAATGTTAATTATAATAAACTATTGATGAGCGGTCCGTTATTACAAAACTAATTACAAAAAAATTATCAGCCTAGAAAGCTAGGCGATAGCAGTGAAACTTCATGGATCTCGATGGGCACTAGAAATGAAAATACACACCCTAGCCAGCAAGTTTTATGAGATAGAATTATTTCCCCGATAACCGAAGCCACTATTCATTATTCGGGAATTTCTAAGTGTGTTAGGTAAATGAAAAAAAAGTTAGTTGACGTTTTCGCCGCCTTTTATAAAAAATCTATTCATTCATTTCCATACTTTCATGTTCAAGAAAAGATACAATTAGTTTTGTGATCTAACAAATATAAAATGAAAACTCGGGATTGTAAATTATTTAAATATCTTGAGAAAATTGCATCGATTGTAGTGCCTGATCAGGTTGTTGAGTCTTTGGGATAATTATTCATTTTTAGATTAAATTTACTTTCTAAAAATTGTACAAGTGGTTGAGCTTCTTTCAAGGCAAAATTTACATTAACATCACCACTTAAAATCATGGGCATAGTGTTCAAATCTTCTTCTAATTCTGCTGCGCCAGAGGGAGTATATACCAATAATGCTCTATGTATAAATTGTATGATATCGTTAATTCATTGGTTCCATACTGCAGCCAAACCATAATTGTTCTCTTGTTGATGAGACCACTCAAATGACTGGACTTGGTAATTTTCTTTTTATTAATGTGTACATTGATGCAATGATCGTCATCAAGATGTCGTGGAAGATGTTTCACCATGATATGCACTTCAACTTCAAGATGTTTCACCATTATATCCGTTTCAACAGGATCATTGATGATCTGTCCATATATTCCATATTGTTCATGTCCATGCCGTAATCGCCGGATTTGTATGAATGGAATTCTCGGTGATATCAGTCTTTCTGATACCGAATCGAGGGGTGGAAGATGGGCAGGTATTTGTACACATGAGAAGTCATTATATATTGACAATATTGGGATATAATTAGCGTTGAGTGTTCGAAGGCAGGTGTAGCAAATTGTCATTCCATCTCTATTCATTGTTGGTGCAATTGTGTCTGAAATCTCACTATGTTGATTGGCTGGAGCTCTCGAATCCTCTTGGAACCACAATCGATCACAGATAGAGCAAGAAAAAGCGAAAGAATTATTCTTAAATCTTTTATCAAATTCTTTATGTATATTCTTAAATTGAGTGAAGTCTTTGTAAGGGAGGTTAGCGTTTATGGTTATGCTTCTTACGTCATCCTCTCTTGCCCTGGGACGTCTGCATCAAACCGTGGAACAAACATATCGTGGAAAATTTTATTTGCAGCGTTTAATGTTGCGGAAGGCTCATTACTATCGCCCAAATTATTTGTCTGTTCGATTTCGTCTACCGGTGAAGGGTTCAGAGGTGGTTGTAAATTGATAGCCCTCTTACTTGCTCGGTATTCTCGGACACGTTCAACACTAGGTTTCGGGATTTTCTACACTTTATTCAGTTTATTGTTTGAACGCAGTCGATCTTTGTATTCCTTCCACAACTGAGCATCAGATTTAGGCATGATGTACAGCTCTGATTAATATTTTTTAGACTATTTAATAACATTTCTCACTTCTCTATATAACCGTGACGACTTAGAAACACTATATAACCTCGATAAACAACAAATGCTGTATGACTCTGAAAATATATGTATATTTTAATAAAACAAGGAGTTTCGAACAATATTCGCTATACGTGTAGTATAGACGGAAATTCCCATTTGTATTCTCTTGCTATACTCCCGCGCTCAGCTCAACCCTCTACGCATGCGCTCCGCTTGCGCATCAGTCCCATTCCTTTGCGTCGGCGCATTCCAATCGTGACCCTCGTGACCCTCGTGACCCTCGTGACCCTCGTGACCCTCGTGACCCTCGTGACCCTCGTGACCCTCGTGACCCTCGTGACCCTCGTGACCCTCGTGACCCTCGTGACCCTCGTGACCCTCGTGACCCTCGTGACCCTCGTGACCCTCGTGACCCTCGTGACCCTCGTGACCCTCGTGACCCTCGTGACCCTCGTGACCCTCGTGACCCTCGTGACCCTCGTGACCCTCGTGACCCTCGTGACCCTCGTGACCCTCGTGACCCTCGTGACCCTCGTGACCCTCGTGACCCTCGTGACCCTCGTGACCCTCGTGACCCTCGTGACCCTCGTGACCCTCGTGACCCTCGTGACCCTCGTGACCCTCGTGACCCTCGTGACCCTCGTGACCCTCGTGACCCTCGTGACCCTCGTGACCCTCGTGACCCTCGTGACCCTCGTGACCCTCGTGACCCTCGTGACCCTCGTGACCCTCGTGACCCTCGTGACCCTCGTGACCCTCGTGACCCTCGTGACCCTCGTGACCCTCGTGACCCTCGTGACCCTCGTGACCCTCGTGACCCTCGTGACCCTCGTGACCCTCGTGACCCTTGTGACCCTCGTGACCCTCGTGACCCTCGTGACCCTCGTGACCCTCGTGACCCTCGTGACCCTCGTGACCCTCGTGACCCTCGTGACCCTCGTGACCCTCGTGACCCTCGTGACCCTCGTGACCCTCGTGACCCTCGTGACCCTCGTGACCCTCGTGACCCTCGTGACCCTCGTGACCCTCGTGACCCTTGTGACCCTCGTGACCCTCGTGACCCTCGTGACCCTCGTGACCCTCGTGACCCTCGTGACCCTCGTGACCCTCGTGACCCTCGTGACCCTCGTGACCCTCGTGACCCTCGTGACCCTCGTGACCCTCGTGACCCTCGTGACCCTCGTGACCCTCGTGACCCTCGTGACCCTCGTGACCCTCGTGACCCTCGTGACCCTCGTGACCCTCGTGACCCTCGTGACCCTCGTGACCCTCGTGACCCTCGTGACCCTCGTGACCCTCGTGACCCTCGTGACCCTCGTGACCCTCGTGACCCTCGTGACCCTCGTGACCCTCGTGACCCTCGTGACCCTCGTGACCCTCGTGACCCTCGTGACCCTCGTGACCCTCGTGACCCTCGTGACCCTCGTGACCCTCGTGACCCTCGTGACCCTCGTGACCCTCGTGACCCTCGTGACCCTCGTGACCCTCGTGACCCTCATATCACACGTGAGT
>NC_087231.1:10171768-10268964 GCF_034640455.1 Diachasmimorpha longicaudata | reverse complement strand
CACTCACGTGTGATATGGGTCACGAGGGTCACGAGGGTCACGAGGGTCACGAGGGTCACGAGGGTCACGAGGGTCACGAGGGTCACGAGGGTCACGAGGGTCACGAGGGTCACGAGGGTCACGAGGGTCACGAGGGTCACGAGGGTCACGAGGGTCACGAGGGTCACGAGGGTCACGAGGGTCACGAGGGTCACGAGGGTCACGAGGGTCACGAGGGTCACGAGGGTCACGAGGGTCACGAGGGTCACGAGGGTCACGAGGGTCACGAGGGTCACGAGGGTCACGAGGGTCACGAGGGTCACGAGGGTCACGAGGGTCACGAGGGTCACGAGGGTCACGAGGGTCACGAGGGTCACGAGGGTCACGAGGGTCACGAGGGTCACGAGGGTCACGAGGGTCACGAGGGTCACGAGGGTCACGAGGGTCACGAGGGTCACGAGGGTCACGAGGGTCACGAGGGTCACGAGGGTCACGAGGGTCACGAGGGTCACGAGGGTCACGAGGGTCACGAGGGTCACGAGGGTCACGAGGGTCACGAGGGTCACGAGGGTCACGAGGGTCACGAGGGTCACGAGGGTCACGAGGGTCACGAGGGTCACGAGGGTCACGAGGGTCACGAGGGTCACGAGGGTCACGAGGGTCACGAGGGTCACGAGGGTCACGAGGGTCACGAGGGTCACGAGGGTCACGAGGGTCACGAGGGTCACGAGGGTCACGAGGGTCACGAGGGTCACGAGGGTCACGAGGGTCACGAGGGTCACGAGGGTCACGAGGGTCACGAGGGTCACGAGGGTCACGAGGGTCACGAGGGTCACGAGGGTCACGAGGGTCACGAGGGTCACGAGGGTCACGAGGGTCACGAGGGTCACGAGGGTCACGAGGGTCACGAGGGTCACGAGGGTCACGAGGGTCACGAGGGTCACGAGGGTCACGAGGGTCACGAGGGTCACGAGGGTCACTCACAGGGTATGTTGATCACCTCTTGGATCACAGGGTATGTTGATCACTGGCGCCAGTTGATCACTGCGGACCGGGGTGGAAGCTCTGAGTTGGGATAGGGCAAACGTGGGATGCAGCAGCGCCTCAGTGGTCGGGGTAGAAAAAAAGACGATAACACGATTTACATAAGATTCCATGTTAAAGTGGTTTGGTACGCGAGAATGCCGCTGAGAAGAGCCGGAGCGCCAGTGAGCACAATGGCCGCGAGGGTCACGAGAGTGGGGAGGAAGAAGTGGGAGAAGCAGCAGTTCTCAATATGAGGAACCCCACAGGTCTGTGGAGCCCGGTTCTCAATGTGAGGAGCCCGCACAGGTCAATGGGATACATTTCTATCGGTTTACACCCGTTCTATGACACTGTTAAAAGGCTGTACCACGCTTCTCAACCTTTGTCTATTGACAAAGACATGGCCACGAATGTCTTCATATTGTTGCTAATGTTAACAAATGAAGTCTGAACGGTCACAAAGGTCTTGAGACACGATTTAGACTCGCTGTTTATTAACAATTAGCTTCTGACACTCTACATATAATTGTGACTCTGTCTTTTTACTTCCTAATTAGCCACTCTCGCTTGTATGACCTTCTTTTGCGACTCCCTTGTACGTGGTTCTCTCTAACCACTCCCTCGTGTGCAACAATCTCTTGTACACCACCACCCTAACAAGTGCAGTACTCTTTAATTCCACTAACCCCCGAACATCACTATCTGCTGCCATTAACTATTAATGTGACCACCCTTGAGTGACGATCCTATATTGTGACGATCCTCTTATGACCACACCCTCTTGTGACGATCCTCTTATGACCACCCTCTTGTGACGATCCTCCTGTGACCACCCTCTTGAGAGACAGTATCACTCCACCACAGGTGACACTGCCTCTAATGTGACCACCCTCTTGTGACCACCCTCTTGAGAGACAATCTCACTCCACCACAGGTGAGACTCCCTCTCTTAGACAGTCTCACTCCACCACAGGTGAGACTGCCTATTATGTGTGACACTCCCTCTATTGTGACCACAAAACTCCTTATATAACTTTCTTCCCCCACTGACAACCTCGGGGGGAGCAATTATAAACAATTATAAACAATTATTCTAATATTTTATTCTACACTTTCTAAATTAACATTAAAAGCTGCTGGATAATTCTCCATATCATTTTTTTCAAGAAAAAGTCCTGAAAAAATCCATTGTCCAGACCGGGATTTGAACCCGGAACCTTCCCATTATCAATCCGGTGCTCTTCCAACTGAGCTATCCGGCTCCTAAACGTTTTTTGCATTAACTTTTATTCCATATATGGAGCACCGCCACCGTCCCCTTCATACGACAAACATTTTTAAAACAATCCCCTATATTTTTCATTGCTATTTCGCACGCATTAATAAATAATCATCTTACTTACATTTAATATCAATTATTAAAAACAATTACAAAAATCTTTATTTTCAATACATTCAAGTATACACCTACATTCATTTCTAAATTATTTATATTTATTTCTATTAATACATTAATATATTTATTCATATCATTACTATTAATAGTAATTATATCAATTACTATTAACTATTAACTATTGTTAACTATCAACTATTATTAACTATTATTACTATTACTATAATAGTTATTAATAGAATTAATAGTTTATTAATAGTAATTGTAATAGAATTATTATTAATATAATTACTATTAATTTTTCACTTTCAATTTTCATTTACAAACATATTAATTCATTTAGATTAAACAATATCTTTTTTTTTTTTATTTACTAAATTCTCCATTCAATCATATATCTTCAATATTAGCTTTAATAATTACAATTCCTCTATTTTTAACTTATTATTTAACAATTACAAATTATAAATTAACCATTTATTTATTCTTACTAATATATCTATATATATTTTCTTATTTATTACAATATCATTAGGAGTGTTCCCATTCTTTCCATTTATTATTCTAAATTTTAATATATTTCATTTTTTTATTTTATTACTTACAATTAGCGTTTAACTTTATAATATTAAATTATTTAATAATAAATTTCAATTTATTTTTCTTTTTTTACTGAAAAATTTTCATATTTTTATAATATTCAATTTTAACTTCATTTTAAACTAATAATTTTCGAAATTTCACATATCATTTCAAATCACTAATTTCAAATAGTAAACAACTATTTATTTCTTTCAAATCAATTTACAATTTATTAGTCAAGTCAAACAACTTTACTAAAATTTTACATTTAATATTCAACGTTCATTTATCTATCACTATAATTATTCAATTAAAGTTAAATCTTACTGACAATTTAATACAATGGTAACGGCACATGCTTTTGTTACAATTTTTTTTTTTTTTTTTTTATAATTATGCCTATTACAATTTCCAGGTAATATAGACATAACTATAAAAAAAATTATAACAAAAGCATCACCAATTACCATTCTATTACACTCCCAATAAGACTCAACTCTAATTCAATAATTATACCTATAGATAACTCAACATTAAACATTAAATTCCTAATTTTTCATTATACAAAATATCTAATTTTATCAAAGTGTCTCACTTAAATAATAAATTCCAAATTTATTTAAAAGGAAAACAATATCTTCTTTGCCATCTAAAATTTATCATTTTTAATTATATTATCAATTTTCTAATTTTATACTTGAAAATTAACTTCAAATTTTCTATTACAAAAAAATTTACATTTTTTTCTATTGAAAACAAAAAATTCAAATTTATTATTAAATAATTCAATATTCAAAAATTTAACCCTAACCGGAACTAATATAAATAAAAAGTTTAATATATGTCAATTTATAATAAAAAATCATTTTAGAAAAAATACAAAAAATCGGGGCACTCCTCCTAATCATATTCTTATAAATAATCAAATATATATAAATATATTATTAACAAAAAACAAATCTCTAATCTAATTCTTAAATAACAACTTCAAAATACAATTCTAATTATTAAACATAATAATATTCAACATATATCATTTCATAAACAATATCTTCTAATTTTTATAATCAAATTTCATTATAAATTATTCTAATTCTAAATAACCCTCTTCAAATTCAAATCAATAATCAAAAATTTACAATTTAAATACAAATTCTAATTATTATTGCAATTTATTTTTATCAAACAATTCAAATAAAACATATTATTCAATCTAAATTTATTAATATATCAATAAATCAAAATCCCAAACCAACAACTGCTAATTTTATTAATATTACAAAATTTATAATTAATATCAAAAAATTATCATTAAATAACGAAATTTCAATTTATAAAAAATTACTAGATTATTCAACTAAATCTATTTAATAAATAATATTGTATATATTGTATTGCTATATTGTGTTGTTGTATTGTATTGTATTGTTGTTGTATTGATTTTGCCCCCACATAACTTCTACTATTGAAACAATAAAAGTTAACAAATTTATGTCTACAAAAATTCATATTCAATAATAATTATTTCAAATTAACAAAATAAACATATAAAAACAATTATATTTTTTTATACAAATCAAAGTACATAACTTTCAATTATTTTTAATATAAATCATTTTATCTTTTGACGTTATAAACATCAAATTCTTCCATATTTTTACAAATAGATAAAACTATTAAATTTCATTTTTCAATTCTAAATTTATTAGTTAAAAAATTTTCAATTCAATTTCATTCAAAAAAGAATTTTTTAACTCAATTTTAAATAATAACTTAATATATTCATTTTATATTTCATATATAAGTAAAAAAATTACCAATCGCATTACCATCAGTACAATTATCGACGCATGAAACCAGTTACCCCTAAAGCTGTAATCACTATTTACCCATCGCCGACATACCGACTGACATTACCTTCAGTCCCGTTACCGACGCTTGGGGGCGGTTACCCATAAAACTCTTATCACTATTTTACCCACATCCCAGATACCGACTCTCCAATACTATTACCGACAACCTACTTATCGACGTGTCCAACCAGTCACCTGCCCTCTACCCAATTACCCATCTACTTCCAAATTTTCAATATTTACAACTTTAATAGCTGACAACCCCGCAACCCATTAAAATCAATTAAAAAACCCTATTTTTTACACGCCTTACTCAATATTCGTCTCACACCATTTAATATCCATTAAACCTATTTTTTTTATTTTTATTTATTACAATATCATTACAAGTGCCCCCATTCCTTGCATTTTTTATTCTAAATTTTAATATATTTCATTTTTCTCTTTTTTTACTGAAAAATTTTCATATTTTTATAATATTCAATTTTTAATTCATTTTACACTAGAAATTTTCAAAATTTCACATATCAAACAACTATTTTCTTTCTTTCAAATCAATTTACAATTTATTAGTCAAGTCAGAAGCTTTACTCAAATCTTACATTTTATACAATTTTCTATTTGCAATTTAATCTTCAATCTTGCTTTATATATAGGTATAATTATTCAATTAGAGTTGAGTCTTACTGAAACTCTAATATAATGGTACCTGCTCATGCTTTTGTTACAATTTTTTTTTTTTTTATAATTATGCCTATTATAATTGGAGGTATGATAGGTATAACTATAAAAAAAAAGTATAACAAAAACATGACCAGTTACCATTCTATTGTACTCCCAGTAAGACTCAACTCTAATTCCATAATTATACCTATAGATAACTCAACATTAAACATTAAATTGCAAATTTATTTAAAAGGAAAACAAAATCTTCTTTGCCATCTAAAATTTATCATTTTTAATTATATTATAAATTTTCTAAATTTATACTTGAAAATTAACTTCAAATTTGCTATTACAAAAAAATTTACATTTTTTTTTCTATTGAAAAAAAAAATCAAATTTATTATTAAATAATTCAATATTACAAAATTTAACCCTAACCGGAAGTAATATAAATAAAAAGTTTAATATATGTTAATTTATAACAAAAAATCATTTTAGAAAAAATACAAAAAATCGGGGCACTCCTCCTAATCATATTCTTATAAATAATCAAATATATATAAATATATTATTAACAAAAAACAAATCTCTAATCTCTAATTCTTGAATAGCTTCAAAATACAACAATTCTAATTATTATAATAAAATTTCATTCTAAATTATTCAAATTCTAAATAACGCTCTTCAAATTCAAATCAATAATCAAAAATTTACAATATAAATAGAAATTCTAATTATTCTTGCAATTTATTTTTAACAAACAATTCAAATAAAACATATTATTCAATCGAAATTTACTAATATATCAATAAATCAAGACCCAAAACGAACAACTCCTAATAATTATAATAATAATTATTAAGCAACTTATTCATCAAAATAAAGATATCAAATCAATTATATTGTCTTATATAAATCAAAAAACATGACTTTCACTTAAAACATTAAATTTTTCCATATTTTTACTAATAGATATAACTATTAAATATCATTTTTTTATTCTGAATTTATTAGATTAGAAATTTTCAATTCCATTTAATTCAAAAAATTTTTTTAAATTCAACTTTAAATTAAATCAATCCTATTCATATTAAATTTTAATATTTTAAATTAGTAAATTAAAAATTTTAATCTCATATAAATTTCATTTAATTCAAAAAAGAAAGTACTTTTACATTTAATTTTAAATAATAAATTAATATATTAATTTAATATTCCATTTTGTATATTAATTATAAGTATTTATTTCAATTTTATATTTTATATATAAGTCAAAAATTACCAATCGCATTACCATTAGCGAAAATTATCGACGCTTCAAACCAGTTACCCCTAAAGCTGTAATCACTCTTTACCCATCGCCGACATACCGACCGACGACTGTCATTACCTTCAGTCGAGTTATCGACTCTTCGAGCCGGCTACCCCTAAAACTATTATCACTGTTTAACCAACAGCCCAAATACCGACCGACCAATCGGATTACCGACAATCTAGTTATCAACGTGTGGAACAACTCACCCGCGCTCTACCGGATTACCGATCTCATTCTAAATTTTCAATATTTACAACTTTAATAGCTCACAACCGCGCAACGCTTTAAAATCAATTAAAAAATACTATTTTTTACACGCCTTACTCAATATTCCTCTCACACCATTTAATATCCATTAAACCTATTTTTTTTATTTTTATTTCAACTATTTTCAATATCTTCAAAATTTTATAGCTAACACCCCCACAAAACATTAAAATCAATTTTAAAAACCCTATTTTTCATACGCCTTGCTGAATATTCATCTCACGTCATTTAATATCCATTAAAACTATTTTAAAAAATTTTATTTGAACCATTTTCAATATGTTACGAATTTAACACCTGATAACCCCACAAAACGTTAAAATCAATATAAAAACAACGGAATTTTTCATACGCGTCGCTAAATATTCGTCTCACGCCATTTAATATCCATTAAAACTATTTTAAGTATTTTTATTTTAACCATTTTCAATAAGTCGCAAATTTAACAGCTGACAACTCCACAAAACATTAAAATCAATTAATAAACACTATTTTTTACACGCCTTACTTAATATTCGTCTCATACCATTTAATATCCATTAGAGCTATTTTTTAAATTTGTATTTTAACTATTTTCAATATGTTAAAAATTTAACAGCTGACAGCCCCGCAAAACATTAAAATCAATAAAAAAAAAACGCAATTCTTCATACGCGTTGCTAAATATTCGACTCACGCCATTTAATATCCATTAAAGCTATTTTAAAAAATTTTATTTTAACAATTTTCAATACTTACCTGTTTAACTGATAACAAACCCACAAAACATCAAAATCAATATAACAAAAACACTATTTTTCACACGCGTTGCTAAATATTCGTCTCACACGATTTAATATCCATTGAAGCTATTTTTAAAATTTTTATTTTAACTATTTTCAATACGGTAAAAATTTGACGGCTGATAACCCTGTCACGTCATTACACTTCGTCGACTATTTACCCATCGCCGAATACTCTTACCGACAGACTAGTTATCGACGTGTGGAACAAGTCACCCGCGCTCTAACCAATTACCGACATTGGTTCAAAATTTTCCATATGTTACCAATTTAACACCTGACAACCCCGCAAAACATTAAAATCATTTTAAAAAACTCAATTTTTCACACGCTTTGCTAAATATTCGTCTCACACCATGGAATATCCATTAAAGCTATTTTCAAAATTTTTATTTCACCCATTTTCAATACCTTCTGAATTTAACACCTGACAACCCGACAAAAAATTTTTATCAATTTTAAAAACCCTATTTTTCACACGCCTTGCTAAGGATTCCTTCATTTAAACCCTCTTGTGAGATTCTTACGACTTTATTCTGACTAACTGTTGCAAAACCTAGCTTCTAACTCTCTCTTCTCAATCTCTATCCATAAAAATATCCTCACCAGTCTAACCATATTATTGCAAAGGTAAGCAAATCTAGTCTGAAGGGTGACAAGTTTCGCAGGGCCACCAATTTCTTGACTGACACCATCTAGCGAAACCCTTACAACTTCATTATGACTAGGCTTTGCAAAACTTCGCTTCTAACTCTCTCTCTTCTCAATCTCTATTCATCAAAATATCCTAACCAGTCTAACAATATTATTGCAAAGGTAAACAAATCTAGTCTGAAGGGTGACAAGTTTCACAGGGCCACCAATTTCTTGACTGACACCATCTAGCGAAACCCTTACAACTTCATTATGACTAGGCTTTGCAAAACTTCGCTTCTAACTCTCTCTCTTCTCAATCTCTATTCATCAAAATATCCTAACCAGTCTAACCATATTATTGCAAAGGTAAGCAAATCTAGTCTGAAGGGTGACAAGTTTCGCAGGGCCACCAATTTCTTGACTGACACCATCTAGCGAAACCCTTACAACTTCATTATGACTAGGCTTTGCAAAACTTCGCTTCTAACTCTCTCTCTCTTCTCAATCTCTATTCATAAAAATATCCTAACCAGTCTAACAATTTTATTGCAAAGGTAAACAAATCTAGTCTGAAGGGTGACAAGTTTCGCAGGGCCACCAATTTCTTGACTGACACCATCTAGCGAAACCCTTACAACTTCATTATGACTAGGCTTTGCAAAACTTCGCTTCTAACTCTCTCTCTCTTCTCAATCTCTATTCATAAAAATATCCTAACCAGTCTAACAATATTATTGCAAAGGTAAACAAATCTAGTCTGAAGGGTGACAAGTTTCGCAGGGCCACCAATTTCTTGACTGACACCATCTAGCGAAACCCTTACAACTTCATTATGACTAGGCTTTGCAAAACTTCGCTTCTAACTCTCTCTCTCTTCTCAATCTCTATTCATAAAAATATCCTAACCAGTCTAACAATTTTATTGCAAAGGTAAACAAATCTAGTCTGAAGGGTGACAAGTTTCGCAGGGCCACCAATTTCTTGACTGACACCATCTAGCGAAACCCTTACAACTTCATTATGACTAGGCTTTGCAAAACTTCGCTTCTAACTCTCTCTATTCATAAAAACATGCTCACGCCATTTAATATCAATTCAAAAAAATTACAAATTTATATTTATACCATTAACAGTACCTTACAACTTTCACAGCGATCAACCCCCGGGTTCATCACTAAAATCCCCCACAAAAAAACCCAATTCTTTATCAGCCTTGTTAAATATTTCTCAGGCTCGATGAAATAGCAATGAAAAATACATTTTCAATTTATATTTCTCCCCATAACAGATGTTAAACATTTTTACTACCTTATCACTTTTACATTTAAATGCTCCTCCCCCCGAGGTTCTCTTTACGGTTATTCATCATTTGTGAGAAATCTTTTACAATGCAAATTACTAAATTCCGACTAACAAATATACATCTGTCATGCTAACCATCCGACTCAATTATTTTTTTACTAATTATTCATTTCATCCTCAAAAAGCTTTCTTCAAATATTCATTTCTTATAATTTACCATTCCACCCAAACTAGCCGCCGCATATACTAAACCTCCGCATTCAATTCAATGCGTCGAGGCTTGTCCAAAAAATATTTTCCACCCCTATATAATACACGATGGCTCAATTGGTCAACACGATTCGTCGGAATCAGACACCTTTTCCTCGCTGTCCAACTCCGACGGAACAAAACCCCGGGGGCTCCGACAAGGAGGCCGTCGAATTCTGGACGATCCCCCCGTCTTCATTCCCCTCCACCCTAAATTTACGCGCTTTTTACCGCCCAATATACAGGGCATATACAAAACGGGACTCCACGTCGCACTTCACCACAGTCAAGTACGACGGGTAATTCAGGATACAGGTCGCACTCCGACGGGTATCAATAATACACGTCCGAGTCCGACGGATAAAGTGCGGGATCTGACGGCGGCCGCTGAATTCTACAGCAACGCCCGTCTTCATTTCCCACCGCGCCCCCCCCCCCAAAAACACCCCTTCCTACAACCCCCAGTATATGTGACAGCTGAGTCCAACAGTGCATGACAAATTACAAAAACTACTTTTTCAAAAAAACCTTTTTCAACATTTTATTTCTACTGACCACACCAAAAATTATATAAAACCCAATTAAGAGCTAATTCTCTAATTAATTCAAAAACCCCAACTCTGGCTAGCTTCACTTTATTAATTAATTAATTTTAATTTCTCACAACTGATAAACGTACCTCTTATCCACTAGAAGCTCATCATGAGCATCGTTAAACATTTGTGACAAATAATTCAAAATTTATCACAATTGCTTAACATTAAATAAAAATTCTTTAATTTTTGACTCACCGAGATATCAACTGCAAACTGCATACTGCAAACTGCATACTGCAAACTGTCGCCTGCTGTTGAATGCTGTCTCAGCATTCCTCCTTTTCCACAGCTCACTTCACCTTAAAAAAAAAAAAAAAAACAAATTACAAAAATTGATTTTTCAACCAAGCTTTTTCACCATTTTATTTTTACTGACGACACAAAAAAATTATATAAAACCCAATTAAGAGCTAATTCTCTAATTAATTAATAAACCCCGACTCTGGCTAGCTTCACTTTATTAATTAATTAATTTTAATTTCTCACAACTCATAAACGTACCTCTTATCCACTAGAAGCTCATCATGAGCATCGTTAAACATTTGTGACAAATAATTCAAAATTTATCACAATTGCTTAACATTAAATAAAAATTCTTTAATTTTTGACTCACCGAGATACCAACTGCAAACTGCAAACTGTCGCCTGCTGTTGAATGCTGTCTCAGCATTCCTCCTTTTCCACAGCTCACTTCACCTTAAAAAAAAAAAAAACAAATTACAAAAATTGATTTTTCAACAAAGCTTTTTCACCATTTTATTTTTACTGACGACACAAAAAATTATATAAAACCCAATTAAGAGCTAATTCTCTAATTAATTCAAAAACCCCGACTCTGGCTAGCTTCACTTTATTAATTAATTCATTTTAATTTTTCACAACTCATAAACGTACCTCTTATCCACTAGAAGCTCATCATGAGCATCGTTAAACATTTGTGACAAATAATTAAAAATTTATCACAATTGCTTAACATTAAATAAAAATTCTTTAATTTTTGACTCACCGAGATACCAACTGCAAACTGCAAACTGCAAACTGTCGCCTGCTGTTGAATGCTGTCTCAGCATTCCTCCTTTTCCACAGCTCACTTCACATTTAAAAAAAAAAAAAAAAAAAAAAACACTATCCCCACATCACTGCACTCATTTTTTTTTTCTACAAATGTCACACACCACTGGCTGCCCGCCCGTATCGGTGGCGATCGCCCCCCCCCATCCCTTCACCGCACTGCTCACTGAATATACCACCTTATTTATCACTACCCAATTAACCATTTAATTATGCCACAATTTAAATAAAATGCACACACTTTTTTAGGCCACTGTATTTACAACCCGACTCATTATTTTTTAAATTAAAATTTTAACCATTTTTAAACAAATTACACCTTTTCACCGACGCACCAACAACCACCAACGCGCACAACTCCCCCCCCCCCAACCCTTTGCCACTCAAGTCTGTAGATACGCTACGTATTTTTCATTCGTCCATTTTCCATTTTATTATTTTAAAAATGTCACTCAATAAACATACCTTTCCGGCCCAATGCATTTACACGCAATTTACCACTTTTTTTTTAACCAACAATTTGTCCAATTATTTTATTTAACAGGTTACGCGTCATCACCAAGCCGCCGACAAGCACCAACACGCACGGCTGCCCCGCCTCGCCGCACCATCATTTGCCACCCAAGTCTGTAGAGACACTCCTTATTTTTCATTCGTCCATTAACTGTTCAATTATTTTTCAAAATTGTCACTAAATTCACACACTTTTCTGGGCCAATGCATTCACACCCAATTTAATAGTTTTTTAATGAAAATTTCCGGCATAATTAGGCCTCATCTCACAAGCACGGACACGTACGTACGACTGCCTCCCCTCGCCGCACCATCCCTTCGTCACCCAGCTCTCTGGAGACGCTCCCCATTTCTCAACTGTCCATTTAGCATTTTATTATTTTAAAAAATGTCATTCTATGCACAAACTTTCCTGGGCCAATCCATTTACACCCAATGTACCACTTTTTTTATCAATATTTCACTATTTATTTAATAAATTAGGCGTCATCACCATGCCGCCAACAAACACGAACGGCTGCCCCCCCTCGCCGCACCATCCCTTCGTCTCACAGCTCTGTGGAGACGCTACTCGTTTTTCACTCCATTGAGCATTTTATTATTTTAAAAAATGTCATTCAATGCACACACTTTCCTGGGCCAATCCATTTACACCCAATGTACCAGTTTTTTTAGCAACAATTTGGCCAATTATTTAGCAAATTAGGCCTCATCACCAACGAGCCACGCCCAAGCGTCCTCATGCTCACTTCCCACAAATCCCTTCACTATTTACTATTAAACTTTCAAAAACAATATTCACTATATTAATTACACGCCCCGAAACTATTTCCCTCTAATTAAACACTTTAATAAACTAAATTCCGCATTTTATTAATAAAATTAGACGAAATACACGATACAACGGGACAGACATCCACGTACAGCCGCCATCTCAGGGCATACTGACGCCACGTAGCCCAGTCAGGCCTGTGCGCGCGCGCGCCCGCCTAGCAACAGTAGCTGCGCGAGGAAGCTGCGCATGAAACTCACTAGCGCTTTCCCCACCCTTCGCACGGCTAGGGACTTTTTCCTTGGCGGATAATTTGAAATTACGTTACTGTCTTATTCGGTTCAATAGAGTCAATCAATAAATTCAATAAATAAAATAAGAAAAAATAAATATTAGGAATATTAATTTTTGACATATAAAACCTCCATAATTAATTTATATTTCAAATTATTAGGAGAAGCGTTGAAGTGAGCCGATCAGGAGACTCTGGTGCGTGGAAGTCCTCTGAAGGTGAATAATGCTACACCCACCGACAATTAATAACATTTGCCAACGGAAGATTAACGAAAACTGAAAAAATCAAAATTAGCAAATAACAACACTTATTTCAGCGTAGATTTGACTTTCATCATTTACAATGACTTGACATGGATGTTTTGAATAGTCCTTTCACAAAAGAAAAATGTTTGATGAAATTCAAACAATCATAGCTTTAAATAATTATAGATGTAAGATTACGCCGCAATTAATCTTTTCATATGTCTTCAAATATCGTATTCTAATTCACGTAACATTAAGTTGTCAGAATACTGCTATTATCGCTGACAGTTCACAAGGCATTATCTTCAAGAAACTAAATACAATCATTCTGAATAAAAAAAAATGTAAAAATCGTTGCTAAGTATTTGACCATACTGTTGAATAACTCGCAAATACTATGGAGTAGTTAATAATATACAATAGTAAGCTGGAAGAATACCTATACAGACTGATAGAATTAGCAATAACAGAGTACCGCTCGGCTCGTAGCATGGCGGTTTTTTTTCTCACTTAAAAAAATATTATTTACACACTTTCTGTAGGCTCCATAAAGCGTGCCGTGATAGGAAAAGCTAGGAAAACAATCCCACCGATGATCGTAACTGCAAACGAAGATTATAATATCTTACGTTATTTATATTTACTCCTGAGAGTATATCGACCATGTCATATTATGTCGACCAATTCTTTGTATTTTTTAAACGTCTTGCAGACAGCGCAGCTTGGATAAAGAATTTCCCAGTGAAAAAAAAAGAAATGTTTTTCACATTATTATATTTCAATAGAAATCTTGAATTGATTGACATATTAGGCATGATGCTTGAGAATGATAAGTAAAAAAACAGTACATTGAAAAATACTTTACCCGTTCGGACAGATATCCTTTGAGTAATCATGCGGCCGCCGAGGACTGCAAGGCCAGTGCAGAATGAGTAGCCAAAAATGCCACCGACAATAACTCCATAAATATCCTTAAAGAGTAACATGAATAAGTTATCCAACTTGAGGAAAACCATAAATATACAAGTGTTTTTCTTCAAACACCTTGATCTCAATTTTACTTCATAAGAAACAATCTCTTGTTGAATGTTCAACCTTCATTAAGCTAAAAGATAGTGACTAGGAACAATACCCTAATTTACTGCAAAGTCACAAAACAAACATTCAAATAAGCACAAACCGGCATTCACCGGCGTTATTAATTTTAAGACTTCACCTCTCGTGCAGCAAGAATAATCGTCGTCAGTTGTCATCAATCACCCCATTCAGCGAGAAATGTCAGGGTGAATGCTTGGAAAAATATTCGTGACAGCAACATGAAGGCAGTTGTCTTGGGATTTTTTCGTATCACACCGGTTTCAGGATCTTGGGTCACTACTGCAGCCCCCACCTCCCTTTGTAGCTGCATAGAAAAAAAAAAGAATATATTTCTTAATCTAAAACCTTTTCACCACTACTTTCTCCTTATTATAACTCATACCGATATTAATTTCATAATAATAGATTTCATATCAACTAGGGAGAAATAATAGCTAGAATAGTACTACAGTTGGGGCAAACATTATTTTTAAATTGCAATCCTTAGTCATGTTTAATTTCATAATTCAAAATTTCATTAGAATATTCAATGATTGAGTTAAAATGAAAAAAAATATATATCCAAGTATAGAATTAAGCACAATAGTCGATAATAAAATCTGTACCTCATCTTCTGGCCTTCTCAAATCCGACTGCACTTCCTCCAGTTCCTCCTGACCCTCCGTAGAGGACATATAATACCCATCCTTCAACATCTTTAATCCAAACAAAGCGAATAAAGCCGTCGATATATAATACGTATAAACTCTGGAAATGATAGTAGCGACATATCCAAAGAACACTTCAAAAATAATTAAAAAATGTTTATCATAAACCAAAGAATTGATCCTGCGTAGATTCTCACAACCATAAAATATCACCAGGCAAAGGACACTTACCGGAAAGTATTGTCATGAGGGCTAACGCACTAATTGCACCAATGAAAACAGTCAATCGAGGTGGTCTCATAGCCATAATTGCAGCTATGAAAAAGGTTTTATCACCAAGTTCTGAGACAACGATCACAGAGAGTGCTGCGATGAAAGCATGAAGAAATCCCAAACTTCCTTGAACAGGAACTGATCCCGTTGACTCTTCATGTTTCTGAAAAAACAATTCACCATAAGCTGTATTAGTAAGTAAATTATTAATTTAACCATCTGCATTCATGTAATATTTATTCTCTCTGTATCATGTAAAATCAGTGTTTCTAGGCATTCGAGATACGTTCATAGTTAACTACGAAGCAATAAATTTTTCTAATTTTATCGTTTTTCATAAAAAAATAAAAACTACTATGCACTAACATATCTCATGACAAATAGGTGAGTGGATCATAGTAACAAGGACATTGTGAAATACAACTTACCGTCGAAGTTATGACAATCTCCGGTTTTTCAATTTCAACAGGTGCATTTTCACCTACTGATAGTGATATTGCATAACTAAATACTATTGATATTGTTAAAATACACCGTGAAACTATTTTTAAATGTGATAAACGGCGAAAAGTCATTGTTAAAATATCACCTAGAGACTCTAACCTCAAAATATATATAATTGCTTATATTTATACAAATTAAACCATATAGATCTAGTGAAATAGCAGATGATGACAAATATCACAAAACACTTTTACAAAGTTGATTTAACCAACTTTGTTATAACTACTGGCGGTGGTATTTGTTGTGATGATAGAGTTGGTTAATGTTAAGGTCGCTTTCCATCATGGCAAGACGTGGCAAACTCAAGTATTACTGGTAGATAAATAACCACGTGATTAAACAGATGCAGCCAATGAAAAATGAACTATATGTAACTATACATAGGAATTAATAACTGGTTAAAAGATTGGAGTAGTGGGGGTAGAGTTGATGGAAACAAATAGACAACCCTCAATTTTTCAATTGTCTATAAAATTATCACCCAAATAAGTCTAACTCTAGGTCATCAATGATAACTATTTAACGTGATAATTCAAAGTGACTTGACGTGAGTTAAGTAATTATCCAAGTAGATATGGATAATTTGTATTTATATGTACATAAGCCGGGCAATTGTTGGTTACCTTTTTTACCGGTAGGAATGTGCCAGGTTTAGTTCATTCGCCACCACCATGAAATTTCTTTATTAATAGAAATACCAAGGAGGATCAATGAATCCTCTTTGGTACCGATATGTGGTGTATATTGTTCTCTCATTATTTCACCGTCGAATGTTTGCCAATAAGATTTCACGTATGATTGAACAAGTTAGACGCAAAAACTAAGACGTAAACAAGGACGAACACGCACCAGCCGCCGCTTAGTCCACGACTGCCGTTTCTATGTACCGTTGCGTCACTACACTCACTCTACACACACCGACGACCGGTACCAATTACCCACAGATATTAAGCTGTTCTTCATATCTAGTTTACAACTTGATTCTTTTTTCTATTTTACTGCAATCTGCAATAAGCTTACGATTTTGTATGAGACAATATTGTACACGATGAAGGAAATACATTAATCAAAAATACAAACTGTTCTATAGACATCTGCGCTCACTCTTATCGACATTTTTTTTCTAAATTATCGACCTCAATGTAGTTTCACGACGTATCCAGCCTCAAGAAAGATATCGCAGTAGACACTTCCAAGTGTAACAAAATAATTAATTAAAATCCACACCGCACACAATTTAAAATGACGAAATTTATTGTTACTTACCGCTACAGTTGCGACTCAGTTAAAGTCACTCAAACCCCGGTTGAAATGCCCGATTGACTGGGGTGAGTTATAGATGCCTTTCATTCAATTGTAATCGGACCGTTGTGTGTATAGAAATAATACAATTATTGCTGTTCTCACGATTACTCATTTTCATTCGTGCTATTATTCCAGCCCTTCCATTACTATATTATCTAGGCGCTGAAGTAATTTCATAAATATAAACTAATACTTACTACTACTGCTACTTACTCGACTTCTCATTTTTACTTTAGCACCATTTTAACTGTGATTCAATTGAATCGAAAACCAAAGCCATTGTGTCACAATCTGAAAAACATTCCGTGTTTATGACAAATCGATTCCAAATTTCTTCACAATCAACAGTGTATTTATTGTCTTGGAAATAGGATAATATTTTCGAACTAGGATAATCCATACGGCAAATGGCATATGGCTCATTTGCAGACGAACGTACGATCGTCTTTCACGAATAAACTAGAAGAAGCTTATCAGAGGTGTGCCAATCCAAGAGATGAAACACTGTGTAGTTATCATTTGGCAGTCTGTAGATTAAGACCTGGAGGAAGCCTCACAATCCCAACAAGTCTCATATTATCGCACGATTTTTTAACTATTGATTGTCAACCCGCCAAATACGTTATGGAAAGTTCTGATAGTCTGAAGTGAAAGTATTCCGAGAAGACCAGAAAACGTTCACTACACGCGATAGCCGGGGTCCGTGTATTTTTTAAATTTCCCTTAATTGAGCGTTACTCCCATCAACTTTACCCTATTTATCAGGGTAATTAAATTCATTGAAATGATGAAAAGTTACTTACGTTCATGGTCAACTAATTAC
Source organism: Diachasmimorpha longicaudata (assembly GCF_034640455.1). Taxonomy (NCBI): domain Eukaryota; kingdom Metazoa; phylum Arthropoda; class Insecta; order Hymenoptera; family Braconidae; genus Diachasmimorpha; species Diachasmimorpha longicaudata. The sequence goes on along the minus strand of NC_087231.1, from coordinate 10,250,769 downwards.
AATAATGATTCTAGTCTGGAATTTTATATAAATTATCTTCAAACTTTAATTTAATGAGAGAAAATTCCGCCATGTTTATTCCCATTTGGCTGAACCTCTGGCTGTCGCTGGCTGTTATTTTGTCTTTGACACTGCGAACCACCCCCTTTGGACTTCTTTTACAACCTTCACCCTCGCTAACCCCCTCGTTGGAAAACCCAACGACCAACCCCTCTTTCAAAGCAAAGTAGACCCTTATGGATTTTTTTTTCCACCCAAAGCACCCGTTGCGCATCCCACTGAGAGAAATAGAAACACTGAACGAGAAAGAGAGAGGCCCATGATGTGGATTTTTTTACCGCTCAGGCACCCCTCACCGTCGGCCTAAAAAATTCAACCCCCAATTTGTAAGCCACGGACGTTTAATTGCAATATCCAGGAGTCTCAGCAGTTTTTTTTCTTTCAAAAACTTCCATCCTACAAACCTCTGGACAATACTTTATCATTCTTTAATTTCCCGCTCCCTGAAATTTTGCTTCTCTGCTATTTTCGCTCTTCAGAGCTCCACACCGCAATTTGTTCTTAATTATTCAACGCGTCTGGCCAAGCAATTTGAGATGTTGATACTGAATTAATGGAATACATTAGCCTCACCTACTTTTTCACCCAAAAAATTATCCGTTGAATTATTCATAATTGACAATTTACCGGCTCCATAATTAAATAATTCCCATAAATACATAACTTTATCCTGATATTAATTGCAAGTTTATTGAAGCATTAAAAACTCACAAATCGAAAGAAGCAAATCAAGAACGTAATCAATTAATTACCACGTTCTTGGTAATTTCATTTTCAAATTTTTTTTGTCACATTTTTTTTTTCATTATGCTTAATCGGTTCATTATGAATCTCTATCTGCATCAAATTGTCATGCTTCTCACAATGCATCATAGACGAAACATTGAAAAAAAACTTGATGAAAAAAAAAAATGGCAGCAGCATCAACAACGAGATAGAACTGATTCCGTTTATATATCAATGGAGTAACGCGTTGGGTTGCCACCCATATCTCACCCTTCCATTTTACCCCTCGGAGACAAACCCTTTGCCTCCCCTTACCCCTAACCCAGCGATTTGTAGAACCATGGCTGCCTAATTGCGATATCGCCTTTTTTTCGTTTGAGTTTGGGAAATAATTTTTTTTACCACTGCAGCCCCGATTGTTTCCACGCAATTTTTTTCCTTACCCGTTATTTCTACCACCGCCCGGGTAATTATGTGGGCGCGGTGGGCCAAACAGGAGGGGGTTAAGCTCCAGTGCGAAAGACAAGAGGCGAAAGGTTGCGTATAAAAACGATGAGAGGTAAAAAAACGGTTTAGGATATTTAAATGCCGTGAGTCTCTGAAAGAGTATATAACTGGTTAGAGAAACCGATGGCAGGAAGAGGAAGGGGATACGGCCACCCTCGGCGCGGAAATCGGCGTGAGGGCGCGTGCGCTCGACAATACCCGTGTTTGCACACCCGAAAATTGGCCTGAGTCCCAACAAAAAAATCTTGAAAAAACAACGGCAAAAAATGAAACAAAGGAAAGCATCGCTAAACTGGGGGAGTGAGAGAAACCTCTTAATCCAAAAACACCACGCTAATCGCATCGATCTAAGAGTCCTCGATGTCTTTGAGCTGGTTGTTCCTGGTTTATTCCTGGTGGTTTTTACGAGACGCTAATCTATAGAGATAACAAGATATAACACTGTATGCCAAGCACATGTGGATTCAAGTTTAGTCTTGGTTAAGAAGAAATTTGTCATTTTGTTGGGGGTAGTTGATTGTTGTGAGTGATATGTGTAACCAGGTGTGATGGTAATATATCAGGTACAGACGTTTCGATGCTGTAGGATGACAGCGCGTAAAGTCTAATCAATGACTGTATTGATTGTCACTTTATTGAAAGCGTGGAATAATGAATTACCGACGATTATAAGGCGATGTAGAGCTAGGAAAAGTTTTAAAAACCACCTGCAGTTGATGTGACATGAACTAATAAATAATTGTTTTCAATGTTTGCTTCTTATCTATTCCTGATAATTTTGTTTGCAGTTTAATGTAACAAAAGTGGACAATAAATGTATCGAAAGCGTAATTGAAAGGCCTGAATAACCATTGAATGTAATCAATTTAGATTGAAAGTGTTAAACTTAAAATTAAACACTATTAATTTCATAATAACCATTTACTTATGTCCCTTTATGTGAATTTCTTTTAATGAGAAAAATAAATATACATAATGGTAGAGAATGAAGAATATGGAATTATGGAAAATTCGGAAACTTTTAAATACACATTGAAGCATTCGTACTTGCCGTGACATGAATCCAATATGTTTTATTTCCTTGTTTATTATGATATAATGTGAATATTGATTCAAGGGGAAATGTAAATAATCATTCCTAATCAATAAATCTGCATGATTCACAAATTAAAATTTTATTTTGAAATTTGCGAATTTCTAAAAAAAGTACTTAAATCGATGAGCTCTTACAAAACTGAGGTTTTCCATTACAAACATTATGTTACTATTCTTATAATATCCTTTGTTGGGTCTCGCAATCAATATTTTTTTTTTTTACTATCAAGACTATAAAATTCTTCTATACTGAAGATTCATTATAAAAAATTAGGAAAACCAATGGAAAACTATAAATTATAAGCCGCCCACTAACTCAAAACTTGTCAACCAATAAATTCAAGTATTTAAGCTAAAATTATTGAATAATAATGAAGAAAAATATACGGAATGACTAATATCAGAAATCATATAACCACAAATATGGTGAAATAATTCCGTAGTTTTTCACCCCATATAGAGACAGACCTTTACACTCATTCCCTCCCACGCCCCCCCCCCCCCTCCCAAAACCGGAACTAATAGTTTTTTGTGTTTCTTATTCATTCATCGATGATATTCCTATATTCCGTACTAGCTAATGGCTTCTCCTGGCTATTATTATCATGATGATTTTTCATCGGTTCTCGCGAGAACACACCTCGGAGACACAAGGGAAAAATAAGTGAAGAGGGATGTGGTTGGGGGGGGGGGTGCCTATTGTGGGGATGGAAAATGTAAAAGAAAGAGAAGCGAACCGAACCGTTCGATAGGCATCGAGTCCGGACAGATGTTTCCCATTTTTTTAAACCTCACTCGACAGAACGCCGTTATTTCGCAAAAAAAATCTTGAAACTGATCGTTTTCCGGTGTTTACTCACGTAGTACCACATACAAAATAAAACGTTATAGTTTTCATAGTTTGTCTTAATTTTTTATTACATATCGAACGAAAAATATCTTTGAACGACTTTTTTTCTAAAGATTCTCTAGTCTTACATTATTTTTTAAGGGATTCATGGATTTTCATCGTTATGATGGAATATACTTGGCGACTTACCTGGTATACTTTTACCCCGTCTTTTCAATGCCCATAAACGGATACTGGACTTTGGAGGACTGAAAAAGAAATATAACGAGTGAATAACTGAACTGCAATTCATAGGACAATTATACATATTCAAATTGAGTAGCATTGACAGTTGGATACAAAAAAATTCTAAAAATATGTTAAAAATATTATGCCCGCATTGTTAAAAAAAAATTGTAATGTAATTCATTGTTATACAATAATATTTAAAGCGAACCATCAATCCGATTGAGGGAAGTGAGGGCGAGAGATAATGAATGTTCAATGAATTTTCGAATTTCCAAAAAGCACGACTACTGATTACGATATTCAGAGGAATTTTCAATTAATTTAATTTTTCCCCACCAATTCACTGGAAATTTCCTGTGTTCATGAATATTTGCAGAACAATAAAAACAAATAATATTGGAATCAATTAAAGTTCTAGTAAAACTAGAATATAGTATAGTATAATTCCCAACATTTTTAGCGGTTAAAATTTATAAACATTGTAGCTTTATTAACTTTCTTACATTTTTCTTTCTACATTAATTAGACTACCGATTTACCGATAAATAAATGCCAAAAATGTCGAATATATTCCTCATGTAAACCATTCATACATTTCCAGAAATGACACAGGATTTTTTTATACGAAAGATCACGCACGACTCGCGCGATGAACGAGGGTGATGTGCGGTCACTTTTCCGTGGGATAACCTTGTAATCCAGCATGATACACTTAGATAGAGGCGAGCCCTAAGCGCGACCTTTTCCAGAGGGTTCCACAAGGGTGGACAAGTGAGGCATAAAAAACCGAATGAAAGAGAATGAAAAAAAAAATAACGGGAATATAGCAAAACGGAGATATAACCCGGGATGAAGAGAAATAACGACGATTTGATGATGGAAGCTTGAAGACGGCCGAAAACACCGAAAACCGCCTTGTGTATGTGCCTTGGGTAGGCCGTGTCGGTGGTAGGAGAAAATAAAAAACACTGGGGCACGCGCTCATCGGGGCCTATTTATTTTTTTATTCCATGGCACTAACGATGAACAAAATCATCATCTCCAGTCGTCATGTGAGAGTTGAAGTGAGAAATTAATTATTTTTTGATATTAGAAAAAATTGATTTTTTCCGTGATAACGGGATATTACCATTGCTAGCAACTTATTCTATCCTCTTTTCGAGAGAAAGAGAGTTTTTTTTTCAGAGTTGTTCAGCGTAGAAAGTTCAGACATGTGCGCTGCAACATACCCTTCGCTACCGTTCATCGGGGGTAGGTAGGTAGGTAGCTGACCCCCTTCGGATTTTTTATACAAGGGTTTTTCTGGGTGGGGGCAAATTTTTTTTTTATGTTTGAAGGGGGCCCCATGCCTTGCGCTTGGGGTAAGTTTTTTATGGGATCCCAGCATCTGTACCCCCGTGCGGCAACGCGGAATTTTTCAGTCAGTCAGTCAGTCACTCACCTGGCCTAGTTCGATCCAGTCGTCAATCGAACATTTGTAAAAGTAGAATTTTTGTATTATCTTCATCGATAACTTAATTTTAACCTGTAAAAACAAGTGATTGCAGCTCATTACATAAATCAAGTGACAGGAGCTCGTGTAAAATCAGTGATGAAATTACCAAAGGTGAATGTAGGTATCCAAAATATTCAAATGATTTTTAAAAGATATGATAATAGACTGTTGAAAAATCCGTTAAGTTCTAGCGAATTCTAGTTTGATCCATTCCAATGTCTATCTTTACCAATTCGAATTCGATTTTTCAATTTGAAAATATTTACTAGAGCATTGAAGTGAAGGTGGGAGCAATTTAACAAAAAAAAAGTCTAAACCAGTGAAAAATAATTAGAATTATCTAAACGGTGAATCGCCCTAATCAACTACTAAAGAATGAACCATCATACCTGTTAAAAAAATTATCACCATTAATATTTGCCTCTAATCTGTGAAAGATGTTCCCCTTACACTTGATAACCTGAAGACTAGAACCTGCTCGAGCGAGCCACTAACTCGTTTGTTGAACGTAGTATTACTCTGTCCCTATAGTAGTGGCAATTTATTTTCAAAGTCTCTCCGTTACGCTCATCTATTTACTCGTTCTTTTCCATTTTCTTTCACACCCACAAAAATACGACTTGGATAATGACGCGAAAACATCGCCCAGCTAATTTTCCGTAATTTCTCAGAACCTTGGCTTACCTCTTGTTTCGTATTAGTCCGTTCAGGTTCCCGATCCTTGACACGGATCCACGCTCCCCTATGTCCCGACCAATTTCCCTTGTCTCACTTACTCTGGTCCAAGCATGCACTAACTCGTTGATGCTCTCACCTTTCACAAAGAAAAATAAAAATAGCCTCTTGGATACGACGCCATGATGTAATGGAAGATATTTCGCAGTGCAAATATTACAGACATTCTCATTCCCTGCACTTCCATCCTCTAAACTCGTCTCTTGTGTATGGAAAAAAACCACCCACCCATCAACTCCTTACCTTCCTTCAATACTTGAATGAACGCAAGGGAAGAAGAAGGACCTGAGAAAATAAAACTTTTTAGGAATCAATTTTACGACAAGGAGATCAATTTTTCACATCAATGTATATCATAAGTCATCTTTACCTCATTTATATCCTAAAACTTAGTAATAATTACTATATGAGATTCCTTTCTACGCATATTCTTATATAATTTAAACCACCTTCCCCAGAACTAAGAATTGAAAAGTATCATGCAAAGGCGACTCCGGTTTTAATTGCACAAGAAATTAGACCATTCAATTTATCCAGAAAACACCGTCTACTTTTTGAATAATACTCATTCCTTTGACTTTTATGAATCCATGCAAACATTCAGTTCAATCTCCTCCTTAATAATTTAGGTATACATATATCTTTATCTACCACTCAGCAGGTCCTCATTATTTCGTTTTACCAGCATTTCCCTGAAGTTTTTGTTTAAACGAGAAATCTGAAAAATGTTCCATTCGACTTTCTCATTGTCATTGTGATTTATGGTCAAGAGCAGACGTCCTGAGCAATTATCAAGCTTTCTGCATCCGTAATCACTTGATTTTGATACATGAGGGATGGACTGCAGAATGTAATGAAAGCTTGAGTAGATGAAAAAAAAAAACAAGTCTGAAAAAAATACTCTTTGCAAAACGATCAGGCTGAGTATAAGCGGGCTCCATTTTGTGCTAGAGGTCCTTAGACGCTCTCCCCCGTACACGTATGGTTGCGATACCATTCCTATGTTGCACACATTCATAGCCCTCACATGCTCATTAGATGTGCGCATAAACTCACACATGTTTCGAGTTAAGAAGTGCGCTACCCTGTATTCGTCTTTGCTCGTGTTCCGCGAGGGGGCGAGCGTTTGCAAGTGTATGGTGCGGAAGAAAGAGGGTGGGGCGGGGGTTGAGGAGAATATAATGTATACGCATGCGCAACTCTGAAGATATTGATAAAAATTCACCAAGGTCCACCCTCTTTCCCCTCTCGCACGTTGCCTCAACCCTGTATACCGTCCTACCAACGTCTCACAAGATAACCTTACGTCGAGGATCTGGTGCCCTCTCTTTCATCCCCGCCAGTAGTTTTGAATCCTACCAAACTCCTTAGTACGATATTAACATAATTATTAATATTTTCGAAGGAACAATTTCATTGTGGGTTCAAGCAAGCGAGCAACGTTAACGAGCCCATAACGATATTCACGCGTATTATATGCCACCCAACGTCCTTCCACCCTCAGCTTTTCTCCTGTACTTTGTATAACGCCACTCGTTTGGATTTTTTTTATTTTATCTCGTTCCTTATTCTCTCACAATTTTTTTCTCATCGTTTTTCATTTTACGTTTTTTCGCGGGCATTTGAAACTCGACAAATGGGGCGCGCACCCACGCACTTTTTTTCATTGAGTATAATAATCCCCGCCTCCAAAATAAAAAACCACCACCCAGGCAGGGAAAAATATATATGTTGCCCTTGATCGTGGTTATTGAAACGTTTCATTACAGCTAGAAAGCACTGACTATCTATTTCACTTCTGTGTCGAGTCGAGAGATTTTTTTTTGAGGCATATATACTCTGTGCCACCACTTGAAAAGTTTTCTGGAGACTTTTTAATGGGCAATAACGGATCTTTTGCTGATATTTCGGCGATTGACTGTGCAGAGTATAGTTACTTTGCAAAGAAAAAATGTGACTATATTTGATGAAATTTCAGTTTTTTTAAAACTTCAGTTTCTATTTTTACGGAAAAAAATACTGTTTCAAGATAAATTTTAAGGATTAATTCTTTGAACTGAGGTATTCCCAAGACACAAGTCTTTACAATGATTCCCAGGAATCTACAGAACACCAGCAGTAGATGTGACTATTTAGAAATTTTCCTTTTTCATATGCTGGAAAAAAATTTTGTTTTTATCGTTGGCGTAATGGGGAAGAAGAAGAGCAAAAAGCTGGATTCACGCCAACCCTACGCGATAAGGGCGGTGTATTTGTTTTTTTTTGTTTGTCTTGGGGAAGTGTGACGGTAGCCATATTAAATTTATCGATCATAATGAACTTTTGCTGGAAGCTTTATTCTGACCAGAGGAAAATAGAAATAAGACAGAATTAACAGGAAAAATATGAGGCAGGACAAAGAAGAAAAAAAAACAAAGTCAAAGTCCAGCCACAATCAAAAGACGCGCATAGCCGGAGGTTTTGATCCTGTTAAATTTTCTTGAGGGTGTGCATTTTTCCTGTCCGTCGTTCCTAATCCTCATGACACCCTTTTTCTTGGATTTTTTTTTTACCACTCCTGATTGGGGCAAGGGAAACTTTGACCATTGATCAGTTGGAAATCACGGCATTAAGGTTTCATTTGAAAATGGAACAATTAAAATGTTTGAGTTTGAGTGGTACTTCACTTTGAAAATTTCGAGGAAAGAGATGTGATGTGAGCAATGAGGAATTTCACCATTGAAGGACGAGCGGGGGGAAGGGGGGCGTGTGGCATGCTAGAAACGATCAAAGGAAATTATTTCATTAAACCGATTAATCGAGCGAAGTTATCGCACAGTAGTGAGTACTTGGCCCCTTTCGGCATGCTCAGGGGGCATTTTGGGAAATATATCATGGAGTGAGCTGTATCATGACTTTAGTATATAAATGAAGATGTCCATTTCGAAATTAATTTGTTAGTAATGAGAAATTACCACCAAACGCTTAGTATAGATGTCATAAATCTGAAAATTACAATGATTACAATAATATGATGAAAAATTATGTTCGATTAATTAAAAATAAAAATTAATACATTAATCGATCTGAGGAACCCTATTTCTTTCAATAGGGTATGCTAGCGTCCTCTAGTCAACCAATCCGTGCCTTGTCCATGAAACTTAGGCTCACAAGGAAAATGATTTTTTTTCCATCGACAGGCCATATATGAGGATATTCCGAGGGTATTTAAAGCCCCCGTCAATCTTCACGGTTATGCGACACCCCGTCCACTCTAAAAGTAATCCTTAGTGGCCGACCCTCGCCGGTGATTCCACGAGGCTCTTTCATCCCGACACGTATCTAAAAAAAAATTTCCCCTGAAGAAAATTTACCAACATGAGGCTATAAGGGACACCGCGTTTTTTTATCCACACACTGAAAAAAGCCCGAAAACCGCGATCAAGTAGGATTACTCGGAAGCAATATGCTGCCTCCTTCTCCTTATTCTCCTTACCAAGTCTCCCTTTCTTTCTCATCAACATTCCCCCAAATCCTTTAGCCTTCTCCCCTCCACCCTCAGTGTGCACTCGATACAATGTATATGTGGAAAACATGATGGGGATGATCTGCGTGGTCTTCGGGCAGGACATTGTTCTACCGTAAGTTGGATACAATAAATCAGTTAATGTGAAGACCAGTGCGTTTTCAGAATTTTAATACCTCTATTTGTCTGATTTTTATCAAATCTTACTGAATAATAAACTTGACTGCCCACTCTCTAATTTTGTTTTCCATCAAATTTGAAATATTCAAGGACGATATTCTTTGAAAAAATAATTCACTTCAATGCAAAATTAATATATGAAAAATTCTCATCAATTTATCCCAACTTATAGTCAAATGATCTAAAATTAAAGTTGATATTTAAGTTGATATCATGTAGTTCACTTTCAGCAACATTTCCGTCACTCAGCCTTTTCTATCAAAGTTCTTTCACCAGATTCGATTCTTCTTTACTCATCATAAATACGGTCAAAATAATTATTCACACAACGTTACTCCGAAACAAAAAAATGGAATAAAACAAAATATTATATAGTTTCCCTTCACTGATTACATAAGGGAAAATTCGCAAGTGTGAGTCATCCAGTTTTTCATCGAGAAAATCTAACGGAAACGAGTTAGTGTTGGATTCTGAGAGGTATGAGTATCGGTAGTTTTCCTCCACAAAACAATTTGCATAATAAATTTATGTCTGGCGCGCCTGTGAGACGCGCCGCATTCATACGGCCTTCGTAACTTTACTCAGACGGACACATTATTCTTAGAGCGAATTATTGACAAAACTTAGGACATATACATTGCCATTTTGAAAGTAACGTGAGAATGAACATTTCTCCAGGATACATGTGTGAGGTCCAGGGGATGGTGGAGGTACTCTGTGAGAGAACGACACCTGTGCCCAGGCATTACAAAAATCGAGGTCTTTCACATGGGCGTTGCACCCAGCCAGACCCCCCCCCCCCTCCTCCGGCCTCCCGTTCCAAAAGTTGACTTTGTCTCGCTTCCTATCTGAAAATGAAAAATCTAGAAAGTCGAAGAAGGAGAGAACCTACTGAAGGAGAGTTAGAGGCTGGCCGAGCTATCGTGCTGAAGATACGGGCATAATATTCTTGAGAATCGTAAAGTAAAGTAGGTGCAGGGCGCACAGATAGGGATGGAAATGGACGTGTGGAAGTAAAGGTACAGAACAGAATAAAGTAAAAAAAATAATAATAAAAAGAAGACAGCGAAAGAAAGACGACGGGTGGCGGGACAGAGTGGGGGAGGGGGGGGGGCGGGAGAATTGGGGTGGTTTGAGAGGGATCGCGCGGTGGGTAGAAGTCCGCGAGCCATTTTTCCCCATATAATTATAAGAGAGGGACCTGGGTGTTGCTATGGTAACCCACACACTCTCCCGCCTCCCCCACACACGATTTTTCCACCCTCTCAACACACCCCGTTTACTTATATGCCAAGAAAAAAAAGACGAAGAGAAAGAGAGAGAAAAGATGGGAGAGCGTTGGCACATGTGCTGCGCACACCAATCCACCCCTTGCACACACACGCTTAATGTATGTCTTTCAAGAATGTGAGTGTGCCTTGTACATGTACACGTATTTATGTATACACCGTGGATGGGTATATGACTCGGACCGATTCGCCTGCTGCGAGGACGCTCCGAGAGTGGGGAGACTTTGGAGAAAAAATAAAATAAAATGAAAGAAAATGAGAAATACAGAGGTGGAAGCAGGACGGTCCAAGGGTGGTGCGTATATGTGATAGGAGTGGGTGGAATATGGAGGGTGGCAACGCGAGTTCAAGTTGAGACCAAGATATACATGGCGCGGCCAAGGGGGCGGAGGGGCAAGAGAAGGAGGAAGTGATGCTGGAGTGGAGAATGAGGTGGGACAAAGATGGAGGATGAAATTAATGTATTTGTTCTACCGACTACCCCTTGTATACATATATGATGCTCTTGACTGGTCCGTCTATCGCTCTAGTAAGACAACGTTATACTGGTCGTTGGGAATAACCGGTGGAAACCATTGTTATTACTTTCACGACCCTAGGATGTCCGTGTATGAGAGATGCAGTGGAGAGAACAGGGGGCTTTCGCGTATTTGGTCGACGTTTCGGAATCAAATCTCCGGGGTCTATACGTTTGAATTCGTATTTCATGGAATTTACCAGTGATACTTGGTTAACAGCGACCAAATTCAAATTTATTCGAGTCAGAGGGATGGCTTGTAGAATGTCCACGATGAACGTACATGCTGAAATAGGCGATCAGTGACTATGTCAGTTCGATACTTATTATGTCAATTTGATGAGTTTGTTAGAGGGAGCTGGAAGAAGAGGCGTCCTCCGTGCATATGAAAATATTGTAATGTTCAGACTGATTTTGTTCCAATAATAAAAGTCAGGATTGTTTTTTTTCTTTTATCGATCACTTGGTGTATGCGTGGCCTTTGGGCCGAGGGTTGTGGAATTTTTTCGCCGTAACTAGTGCACAGAGTGATAGGGGCGCCCAGTGAGGAAAAAAGTGGATGGAGGAATAGCGAGAGGGGGAAGGTGGATTGGGCGCTTGTTCAGTCTCCCCTTGGAAAAAAAAGCTATTTAAATAGGTACTACCTCGGGGGTGGTTCGTTTCGAAAGCTTCTCTTCGTCTCTGATGTTGGGTGTATACTCTTCATGGCTTTATTTTGTTTCGCAAAGACGATCGGCCGTTCTCGAAATAGTACCTCTCGTATCCTCGTATCGATTCAAACAAGATTCCTGGGAAAAGTGCAAAAATGTAGATTCATTAATTATCAATAGTGTAACCCATCATAGTAATATAAATGAATGAAATAGCGTTTATAATATATTTAATGGCTATAATAAATTCTGTGATAGAATTGTTGATAAAATATTTTATGATTTCAACGTACACGGAATTGCCATCGTTTAACACGAACATGTTCATCACGGCAATGGCAGTATACCCAATACGGTTTTATGTAAACTTTGAAAATTGTAAAACGTCTGAGGATAAAGTAATACGGGCTATTCCACCCATACACTTAATATTGATTTTCTTCATCGTGTAATAAGGTATTCCGTTTCATTCTAATAACCATGTGCAGGGGGTTACAGTAAGCATTTCGAGATGGTTCTGTGTGTGAGGAGGCCAAAAAAAACAGTATTGCATTAAAAACCCCGTTAGATTGAAATAAAATCAAATATTTATCCATAAAATTAATATATTTAACGAGGAAGATAATTCCCTAAGAGGATGAAATTTTCGTCAATGCAGGGCCAATCAATCAATAATTTTGCGTTATTTCATCAACATTTTATAGAAATAAATATGAAAATTTACACGGTTTGAAATTTTTTAAGAAATCCCGAAAAATTTGACTAAAATCCAAAGAGGATTACTCTAGCTGGTAAACTTAGGAAAATGATTTGAATGGATAACTGAACCGATATAATTGATCGTATGGAATACAGTCGCTGGCTCTTTGGTGAGTGGCCCAGAGATAGAAAAGGCCGGGAAAAGAGAAAAAGTACAGCATAACGGCAAGAGAGGCACAAGGGATGAAGGTTTGGTTGGTGTCAGTGGTGGGGCGAGAGGGAGAGGAGTGGAAATTGAATTTCGATCGAAGACGACGAGAGGGTTGGCGGTGGGTATATATCGGGGAGTGTGAGGCACAGGAGAGAAAGCGAGAGGACAGGTCTTCTTAAGAAAGAGTATAAAACAGAAATGGATGAAAGGGGTGAGTGCAGGGCATTACAGGGGGCATGCACTGAGTTTTCTTATCCCATGCGCCTTTTCTAAGCCACCCAAACACCCTCACCCTTCCTTGGACGAACAAATGAGCAATTCTCTCATCCCATCGTGTCCTATGATGTCCTGCACGTAGGATCCCAGCGTCTATGGTTTGGTCTCACCCACTTTCTACACCTCTCTTACCTCTCACTCCTTTCTCAACTCTCTTTTCTGAGTTTCTCATCCCTCCTTCGAATTTCATCTCCCGCCTTCTCTCGTCTATACCCCAGGCGAGATGATCGTAGTTTAAAATTTCTCACACGGCTCGCCTCGGAAAGTACGTCGACGACAAGGCTAGAGTACTCGTGTGTTACTCTCTCGCCCACCAATCTATCCTTCTACCTATCTTCTCGTGTCTCTTCACCTTTCTGTGCTTGACTATATCCGTTCCTTTGCGGAGTCTTAGGACGTGACGCCCTCTTGGTGAAGATGATGGAGAAAGTGTTGGTAGCTGCTGACGAATTATTTTTCAAAGTTTCGAATTACAGTTTGATGCCAATAGTGAGAGAACTGGATGGGGAGATGAGAAAAGTGTCCGAGTATCATCTAAACTTTCTCGGGAAATCACCCTAAGTCATACCTAGGTAGACTGACGAAGTGATGGAGGTTTTAGCTAATGGAGATCCTGCTTTTCCAGTTGATTTTTTCATCTACGAGGGTTGCCATTTTTTATCAATGTGAACAACACATAAAAAAGGGTTTGTTGGAATATGAGGAACAAAATAATGGAAAGAAACACAGTTGATATTTTAATAGTAAACTTTAATATATATTATTTGGACTCTACTTGTCAAGAGGACACTGTACACTCTATGAAATCTTAGAAGAGACTGAAAACTAAATTTCTAGTCAGGCCCCGATTCACTTCTACTTATAGAGGGCAAAAAACTTTGCACCCCCTGAAACTTCATTAAGAGATTCCAATTTGACCAGATCTGGTCACCACATGGTTTTGCGGCAATCCCCATGGAAAAGTGCAGTAATAAAAAGTCCCAAGGAAAAGGCTCTGACTACAATTGACCAATAAAACATTTTCTCTAGTATTAACATTTAGAGAAAGCATTTCAAGTTTTAGTTTTTGGAGATAAAATTGTTAAATTCAAAGTATAATCTTTTATGAACACATGGTCGGTTCGCCATTAATTAATAATAGAACTTAGATCGACTCTCAAAAGAGTGCAAAAGAAAAAAAAGAATGAACCAACGAGGGGAAAAAATCAAAAAAGGAGAAAGAGAAAAGAATTGAAAGAAGAAAGAACGAAGTAGAGTGAATAGGAAAGGTCTCTTTTTTTTTTTTTTTGCTTGCCGGCCAACTTCCTTGCCTCGCGTTCACTTGCCACCCCCTTTGGGGACCAAGAGGGGGGTTAAAGAAGGCGGTCTGCAAACGAGTATGAGCGGAAGAAAGAGGAGAGGATGATGGGCTGGAAAGACGCGGGGGAATGGATTTTATGCCCAGAGCGAGATATATGGCGGCCGCTACGCCCGGGCAAAAATAATATTAATATCGGAAAGGAAAGGAGGGAAAGTTTTGCCGGCTTGCTTGGCTCCGCTGCTTTAGGCAGGGGATATCAAGTATAATCATAATAATAAACGCCCAAGCGGGCGCCATTGCTTTGGTTCTACCACCCTGTGTGGCCACCCAGTATACACATGTATACCCACCTACATAAACACAAATATACACACGCGTACCGCCTCCCCCCCCCCTCATCTTCTTCATTTTCTCTTTTACTCACCTACTTACCCTTCACTCCTCATCTTGTACTAACTGCCGGCCTCCTCCATCGCCATTAACCATGACTTGTACATATGAGTTTTTATCGTCCGACGCATATTTGGGTATACATATATATATATATGCACCATGTATGTTAGTAAACAAAAAAGCTCATTCTGTTGTTAGTTCGTGGGTGGTGGTGGTGGTGGTGATGGTGAAATAACGGGATGGTAGAGGGAGGTTTAGGCTATATACTTGAGGATTAGATTAGCTTCCACTGGCTTCTCAAAGGCTTACAGCGAGCTCGGAAGCGGCAAACAAAAATGGTTCACTAGAGATTCTGCCTGAAAAAATTGCGGAAAAATGATTTGTTGAAAAAGGTTCAAATTTAGTTGCAATAAAAGTCGAACGTGATTTTTTTTTACATTTTCATCGGATGGAAAATGTTCCCATATTCATTGAATCAGGATCCCGAGCCTCAATTGGAGAAGACTTTCATTAGCATCGTTGATGGCCAGAAGTGGAATTCATTATTTTTAAGGGCCGTTGGCTTTCCACTGAAGATGATTTTTTCCATTTTTTATCTCCACTTCCGTCATTTCTCTTTTTATATTTCCAAAGGCAATTATTCTAGCTCCTCGGGTAAAGTCATTCGTTATTTCCGGAAGAATTAATCTCGTGGAGACAAAATCGCCACGGTGTGCCTGTCAGGTCCATCGGATTGATGGCGGTCGACGGTCTAACGAATCCGTACTGACGTCACGTTAAAAAAAAATAATGGGGTGAGCGTGGAGCCGAAGGGTCGAGGAAGAAAGAGGGGACTATTGTGTTATACCAATGGTACTTTTGCAAAACTTAGAAATGGCTTTTCTCATCGGACTTAATCTTCACTCCAAATACCTCAAAAGTCTTCTACTGTTTCGGCCATTGCATTTTGCCCAACAAACGTAAATATATTTATATCAAATTGCAGTAAGTTGCTCTCATAGAATGGACTCTCCTTGAAAATCAAAGCTTTTATCTTGGCATGCCCCATAAGCGTGGATATTCCCGTATCGGCCCACTCCGATTTTCTACACTTTTTTTTCACCATATTTATTTATAGTGCGCTCTCTGTTGCTCATACTATTACTTTCACCTTCTACGCTCGACCACCCCGAAATTTATCCCCCATGAAGAGAATTTTTTTCTTTCCTTTCCTCCCTCTTTTTAGACCCGGAATTTTCGAGTGGAAGTCAGTCGTACAGTTTCCACACACTCTCCCTTATTTTTTTTTATACCCTCTCGCATTGTCGTGCATATTCCACCGATTTCTTCTCTCCCACATGCGGACATTTCGTTTCATTATCATACCATTATATATTTTTTTTCCTTAGTATATCCATAAATTGCCTTTTTTCTACTGGATTTTTGCCCTTGGCTTTATACGTCCCACTTTTGCCATTAATATCAGAAATTCTCTCTCACACATTTATGTGGATAATATTTATACACATCCACATCGTGAATATTTTTGGTTAAAGCATGGGATAAAGGGACCTCATTTCAATTGGTCATTCGATCCTACAGTCATCCATCCACATGTATGTGACGTCTTTTGGCGAGAGCAAACTTTCTTGGCACCAGGATTATTAATGAACAGTCACATCAGTTGATCTCAACGATTTTGTTTCCTTTTTTTTTCCTACTTATGACAAACTGCTTTTTCAATTCCAATTCCTAATAATTAAAATTATTAAAGTTTACCAGTTAATCTTTAAATCTATTTAATTTCTAAGAGTTAATAAAAATCCATAAAGAATTAGTAATCAAGTGTACGGATAAATCAAAATGGTGAAATGAAATAAATTGAAATTACATTTTGCGGTAGATTTCTACATGAAATGATTTTCGTACTATACCTTCTTCCAGAAAGTGAATTATTAATGAGCAGTCACGTCAGTTGATCCTCAAACAAAGTTCTCTTTCCTCATCTTTTTCTTCTCCTTCTTCTTCTTCTTCTTCTTCTTCTTCTCATTTTCCTCATTTCCTCCAGAAAAATATAAGCAAACAGTAAAAAACCAAATCCTGAAGCAAATTGGATGAACCCGATCATCGAGACAAAAGACGGATTTATAAAATGAAAAGCTGTTTTTGAAAAATGATAAAAGAATGAAGAGAAGTAGTGTAATGGTAATAGCCGAGGATATAACCCATTTCGAACCGCCAGAATATCTTTATATCAGAATGAGAGATGGATTCCATCGAGGATTGAGCGGCAATCGGATCTGGGAAGAGACTTATCCTGACAAGATGATATTAATGAAGAGAGTAGTATGCACTCGTGAGGAAGAGTATATAAGGTAGAGCCAATGAAAGATGAAAAATAGGGAAGAAGAAGAATATGTTAGCTCATAAAATTATCGATTCAGTTGAGTTTCTTTAACTTAAAGCATACTCACGATGGCTATGAGTAGAAAAGGAAAGTAAAAAAACTTAGAATGGAGTACGGAAATGTGTTTACTGAATCGTACCAACATCAGGGAAAACCAAACCCTCGTCAATCGCGATGAAGAACGCTCAATCACGTTATTTACAAGAATAATAAGATTCACATTGAGAGCTTTAGATTTCCGATAATAACGCTCTTGGGGTATGCTGGTCTTCTTTCGTGTCTTTCCTATATATAACGGAGTGATCCATCTTGAACTCGTCTCCGGCTTGTCTTTCACTGGAGAATTTTTTATCCTCTTTTCCTCTCTCTATTCCCAAGAAATCGAATAAAAACCATCGTGCATTGGTTTATATACTCCTTAATGACAAATAAACGCCAGTCTTTCCATAATCTAAGTGCCTTTCACATAACAAATGTTCTAGTGGTGGTTCTTGTTTTTCATTCTCTCATTCACTTCCACTCATATTTTCTTCTCCCTCTTGCACGGGATATTTCACATCGAGTAAAAGACAACGGAGCAATGAGTCCAAATATCGCCGAGAATAGAAGAAAAATATTTCTTAAAAGAAGAAGAAAAAAAATTATGGAAGCCAGGGGTACACACTTTAGTCGAGCACTTGACCCGAACAAGGTACAGCTAGGGTCATAGGAGGGTGGGGGGTTCCTGCACTTCTGGTGATTAAAGTGAAGCCAGGAATTAGAGTGTAGGAAAGTCGCATTTCGTGAAAATGAAAAAGTGAGTAAAAAAAGTGGAGAGAAGTAGATCGTTGGAATATAAGCAAGTGGGGGGGGGCCCTTTGGTTCGCAAAGTAGGAGGGGCCGAAGGAATTGAAACCAAGAGAAAAGAGAGAAATAAAAGAATAGACGAGGTAGGAGAGAGGGAGAGGGGTGGAAGTGAATACAAAGAAAAGAAGAAGAGACGCGCAGTGGCAATCAGTGAAATGGCGGCGAAAATAAATGAATGGAAATTGAGTCTGTCTTGTTGGGAAGCGGACAAGCGAGTATTGCCGACCAACCACCGATGAACCAAACCGATTCGCCCCGTTTCACTCTCTCGAGGAATGGATTGCTAAGAGGACGATGTCACATTTGTGATTGTAAGGAGGCCCTACCCAGCAGCACCCCCATGTCTTCTCTTTGTTTTATTTTTATTTTATATCATTCGACTGTCTCACTCTGGATTACGTGGTGGTAAATCACTAAGCGTGCAGTCCAACTGCTCGCCAGCAATGGAAAGGGACGACGAATCTTATGCATTATGTGGAGATGGCGATTCTCCAGAAGAATGTCCACAAGAACTGACGGGACAAACGAGAGGACGAAAATGGAAAATGACGAGATCGTGTGCTTGTTATTCTAGCGATCATACTTGTGTTATTTTTCCCGTTTTTTATTCTTTATCTCTTCTAGCGCTATTGTAGTTTCGACCAATTTTCCCCTTCCCATCATCTTATTCCATTTTACATATTTACCAATATTCATTTGATTGAGTGTATCTTGTTTTAACATAAATTCACTCCCTTAAATTACGAGAGATTGGAGGATGAAAGGAATCTCCGGATTACACTGAGAGACGCATAATATTATTCGTACACTTTATTCATCCATTTTTTATTCTCTTCTTCATTGGATTTGGACTTTTTATCTGGTTGATAACGAATCCTTTGAATGGTGATTCAACACTAGGAAGCCAGCATTGAGAACGCATTTTCATTTATATGCTTTTTTCGTGGAATTCCTCGAAAAAAAAAAGCTCCATATAACCTCTCATCCTGGGGATTCTGAGGCACAATGACCCCCCGCACCGACCGCCATTCGACCCCAGCGAAAGCAAGCTTAATGCCTCGGAAAAAATAACACACACGTACACCCCTCAATATTGTGGGTGAGTCGATTCGTTTTTTTTTTTCTTTTTTTCATTTTCGTGTGTGAAACAAGGGTGGACATTTAGGGCGAAAAAGGGACACTATGTTTTCCCTGGTGGCCCTTTCCCTTCCTTATCTAGGAATCTCGATATCTTTGCTCTTTCCCGTCTACACCCCTTACCCACAAGGACGTAATGCGATCGATTGAATCTGCATAGCTTCTCCTCATAAAAAACGAGAAAGAGACCAGTCAGAGAAGAAGAGAAATGAAACGAAAAAATACACGAATATCTCTGAACAGGATCAGGTACAAGAAAAATTATTTTATTCTCGGTGAGGACGACTGATATCGACTTGAAGCTATGGGACAGGGGTGTTGAATTTCAAATCCGATTTCACGTATTGCGAAGCGTAATCAGTAATATGAAACTTAGTAAATTGTTGTGCAATACTTCACAGTCAGATATATTTTCTTTTTCCAAACCATTAATCTGGAAAACTTGGTATTCTACCGAGATACATAAAGATCTATCTCATATCTCTCAGTTCGAGATACAAGGCACCTAATAATTAACCCCCTAATGTTTAATAAACGCAATTTTT
Source organism: Diachasmimorpha longicaudata (assembly GCF_034640455.1). Taxonomy (NCBI): domain Eukaryota; kingdom Metazoa; phylum Arthropoda; class Insecta; order Hymenoptera; family Braconidae; genus Diachasmimorpha; species Diachasmimorpha longicaudata. The sequence continues at coordinate 10,231,139 of NC_087231.1, read as the reverse complement.
GTGTGAGTATTGACGTTATTACGATTGATTATCTCAGCATAATCCCACTCTAGTATCTCACATACAGTGTTTTCACATATGAGAAAGACAAAACATCTCCACAGATTTCCTCACATCTACATGAAGCTGCTGAAATAAGAAAGCAGGGAGAAGAGGAGATGAGGATACACCCGTACGTGGTAAGTCACCTACGCTGGTACACCTAAACCAGAGGGGGTCCACACACTCCACAACTCCCTACTAGTGTCCACTTCCCCTACGATGTCCCCACTACACCCCCCCCCCCTGGGCGTGGACTGCGCCATATTGGTTCCGCCCACCACGCGCACCAACGTTGTCCACCCCCGTCCGCGGTTCGAGTCACACATGTAGGGAAAAAAAGTCAGGGTGAGGTAAGATGGGGATCGTGGATTATTTCAAAATCCAACACACGACGGAGAGATGCATGCTCGAGACGAAGAGGAATAAAAGGTGTCGCTCAGAGCAACACTCGCGAGAGGGGAAACAGTCCCGGACTTAATTTCCACCCGCTATCCTCTCCCACTCCCTACACTCTTACTGGCCCGTTCTCTCACACTCTTGTATTGTCTAGTATGACCCCTCTACAGTACTAGACTCGCCCACCGATGCCACTTCAGGGTCGTTGTTGCTCGTTACATAGTATCCTATACCGTGTGTAACCCCCGTGGATTCTCTTTAACGCGATGGAAACAATTCACACATACACATGTGAGACTGTCTCTCTCTATTTCTCTCGTTGTTGGAGAACTTGGCCATTACTGATGGTGCAGGCATCCTTTAGATGGATATAACGATCCAATGTATTTTCAACCCCGGGAAATTCTGGCGTTACTCTATCTCTGTTATACTCGAGTTAATATTGTCAAGTTTATCTAGGGGGTGGGGGATATCGTTAGACGCGTTCAGAATTATCATGTAGACGGAAACCTATGGAAAATGGGAGTAAAACTTTGCGTTGTGCATTAATTCAGATTTATTGAAAGAATTTTTCACCGAATTTAGTTTATCATTTATTTATTTGTTCATTCATTTGTTTATCGTTCTTTTTCTCAAATGTACCTAAAGAGTTTCGTTTTAAGCTTTGGCAACTTTTGCAGTAGACGTAAATAGCGTAAAGAAAGAATTATTGAGCGACTGGGAGGACGTAAATGGAGACGAAGAGACGTTAGTGGAAAACATATGAAGGTGGCAAAAAAAAAGGTCCTTCACCCCTCGTGCGGCTTCCATCTCGTAGCGTTTCTCCAATGCAGTCTGCCTTATTCTGGAATTATCTACTCTATAGCTGGAGAACGATGCTAGCGCGTGCGACACGTCGAGGAAATTTATTTGACGCCTTGGAAAAATCATTCCCATACAGTGCTAGAATATTTTTCTTTCCTCATTCATTTTCACTATATTTCTCTCTTCGCTGGGAGACTAGAGTAGCCGGCGAGTAGAAGACGAGAGTAGAGTAGTCTTGAGGAATTACTGACAATGAGCAACAAAATGCTCCTCGGGCTCTATTGTCGTGAAAACGAGGAAGCATCCACTGTGCCGTCGGATCGATCTTCAAGTGCCGTCAGATGCCGACACGAGTATCCGTTTTGCCACAAACCCATGTTTACCGATCTACTCTCTTCCTCACTTTTACTCTCCATTCAAAAGGAGTAGTACATCGAGCTCTCTTTTGCCTCAGCATGAGAGTTTTCTTTCATAACATTATGATTATCGAGAATTTGTATTCATAAAAATTTTTGAATAGAAAACACATACACTCTGAGTCAATATTATACCAGATATCATTCAGGGAAAATGTGAATGCGACTACTGATGATTAACTGATATGGAGATCCAGCATTTCCTAACTTTATCAAATCGATGTTTACTTGGTAAATTGAATTCAAACATGCGAACATTATTTTTCTCATTTAGAAAACATAACCGAAACCTTTCGAATAAATTTGTAAATTTTTCTCCAAATTTACTCCTACTTTGGTTTTATTATTCTGCCGAAGAATAATTAATTGAAATAAATAATCCACAAGTCATATTTCAAGATGAATTATTCCAGCGTAACTATAGCAACGTTCCTTCTTGAAGGAAATGATTCCTTCTATGTAGCATTCCGAGAACATTAAAAAAATATATCAAGCATAATCACTGTTTCTCTAAGGAGTCTGAAAAATTCAATTGATGTTGATATAAATGCACTTTTGCCTCTCGTCTAAAAGAACGCGTTTCAAGAAGGTTAGGAGATATAATAAAGAGAAGAGATGACAGAGAGGAGTAAGAGAGATGGAGATATGCGGTGGCGAGACGGGCGAGGGGGGAAGGCGATGTTGAGCGCAGAACGTCCGGAGGCAAGTGGAAAGGATGAAGACTTTCTAGGCATGGTAGGGGCGAGGGTAAGTGCTTTTTGTCGGAAAAATTATATGATATAGCCGTGAGAAGAGAGGACCCCGTATTTTCCCCCACTTTTCCTTTTTCGCTATTTTCATCTTTTTTTTTGTTGTTACAGCTACTTCGGTCTCGGATTAGAAAATATGATTAGCCTCGTGTGTGTTGAGGGTGGGTTATGATGGAAATACCTAGGGACACAATGGCCCGCTAAAAAGTGTTATTGAAGAGTGGCAAAGAAAATAGGAGAGGAATAAGAGAGTGGGAGAGAAAGGTTATAGGCTGGACATTTTATGAGTAGATCTGGCTACGTGCCAACCTCAAGTGTCATATTTAACAACTCGATCTGCACCTCAAACTTACACATGTGCATATAATCTACCGCAAAATCAATTTGTGAGGGATAGTCGTTGGGATGCACCATTCAAAATTTTACCATTGAGTTGATTACCCCGAAAAAGATGCACGCAGTAGGAGAATTTGTTTCTCAATCTCGTATAGACAAGCATCGATAGCGCATTGAAGTTGAAAGGTGCAATGAAAGAAAAAAAAAGAAATGGGAATTGTTCAAGATCTAAAACAAGAGGGGTTCACCGTAGAATTGGGAATAGAGTAGAGGTAGGCAACGCACGTCTCACTTTCGTTTTGCTTTCATAAACCCTGTCTCTCTCTCTCTCTCTCTTTCTCTCCCTCTCTTATCGTCTCTTTCTCATTGTGCTTTCAGCTTTGGGCTGTGATGTACATCGCTCTCTGTTGGAAACCCTCTTATTCCCTCTCAGTTACCATGATGTCAGAGCTCCCAGTTGTGCCATCCTTCAAGTGACTGAACAAGACTCGGTGACTTATCAATGAAAATTTCTTCGGATGAATTGTTCATTATATAATATTTCTCTTTTTTCCTAACATCATTGAATCTGCTAACTTGAATAAATTCATAAATTCAACTTATAATTATAATTCTATGAAAATATTTAATTCCATGACCCATAAACTCAAAATGGCCTCAATCTATTTGGTTTATATATTTAAATACTTAATTATTTGCCTTTTTCTAATGCAGCATTGGAATGACCATATTGTCAATGCATAACTGTGAAAAATTAATTGATTTCATTATAGCGTTCATTATTCATCTTCGATTAACGACATTATAATTAAATTTTCAATCACCAAAAACGTTATGAATATAGAAACAATAAATAAAGATTTCGAGAAAATGAGACATTGAAAAAAATTGCCTTGATTCTCCGATAAAAGCAAAGTGTCTATGATAAACGAAACATCACGACATCGCTCAACACCCATATACTTTCTACGATGAGTATTTCCCAAGAGAGCTACCATCCAGGAGAATCGACTGATCAGTTCCGACCCTATTCTATATAACACACAACCAAGGCTGCATAATAAGACGAAACGAGAGCAACATCGAGAGGTGGAATTTTTACAGGCGTGTCAGGCTATCGGTTGCCCACAGCCGCTAAAGTCTTTTATTCTTTTTAATATCCCATCTAGACCTCCGAAAAAATATAGATATTTTAACCCCTTCTGGAGAAACTTTAATAATCCCCAAGAAAGGGCTAGTTGTGGTGACACATGTATCCATGGGTGATCGATAGAGAACAACAAAAAAACGATCAGTTTCATATTCCCATGTGTCGACTGCCATGTTAAAATATCTCTCATTCCCCTTAAAAACCCTAGAACCCTATTTTTCCATCCCTTCAACCCCTGAACACAATGTGAAAACGAACCCCAAATTTATTATTGCAAATCCAGTATCGATTTTTCTCTGTCTTACTTCAAAGTGCTCAAGTTTTTTATCTTTCATGATGTTAAACAGTAGAAAATCCCCTGTTTTGTTGGGCAGCCCTCGTCATTTTTATCGCCACCTAATACAATCCATTATTCTCATGACGTAGAGAATGCCAAGTTATAGCGAAATGGAAACAAGTTATTAATCTCACCGAAAACCAGTCTGCGCCAGTTTAAACACCGTTTGGATAAAGGATCACTCCTCGAGCTACCGGGTGTGGCGCTTAATCAGGTGTCCAAGGGACGTCATTCAACGGACGGACAATCGGTCAGTGTCCATTCTGGTTTTAACGTAGGATTAAAGTACAAAGAAGTGAGCCTCACTCTACTCGAGTATTTGTTGACAATTTGCATTTAATTTCTGATCGATCTCTCCGGATTACTAGCAGTATAAGTGTAGGATTCTTGTCAAGTAGTATAAGTATATTGTATTTTTTAAGGGACTCCACGCGCCAGTTTTTTTTTTAAATATCACTTAGATTCTTTTCTTTTTAAAAAATCGTAAATGTGAACACGAACCCAAAATTTATTATTGCAAATGCAGTATTAATTTTTTTCGTCGTAATCGTAAAAATCGTAATTTCTTATCCACACCCGACTCATTTATCACACAAGCTAAAATTGAATATTAATGAAATTCATCAAAATACCATAATAATTAATTAATTTTAATATCATTCCTAAAGAGTTTCGGCATAAAAGAATATTTCTTAGTCCATCGATCGACCTTTTACTCATCCCCATTCTTCTAGGACGCACGATCTTTCAGGGATATGTAAGACAGAGTGGGTAGGAGGCTGGGGGCTAGAAGTAATATGGAAGAAACGAAACAAGTAAAGGCGGTCGATGTCGGAAAGAAGAGTGAGAGGGTGGACGATGCCGGAGGCGTTCAGTCGGTGGTGATGGTGGTGGTGGTGTAAAATATGGATTTACCTCTCCTCCTCTGGGGCCAGGAGGGTTTCCTCAAGTTCCATCTTCTCTTAGCTTTGTACATGTAGTATGTGTATGCTTGAATCTCGTGTGTGACGTCATGCACACACTAGTACACCCCCATTATGTGGGGTGTCGTGGCTCATTTGTTAGACGGGACCGGTTGGTCAGGACTCGAGGGACACGCGCGAAATCGCGAAGAGCGAGAAAAGAGAGGGGAGTGGCGGGAGTTTCACCAGGGAGGGGGAGGGGGCAGTATATATGTGAGGGGAGGGGGTGTAACTGTTTTATTCGCATGGGCGTATATGAGCAAGACGATGTTTTATTCTTTCGGTGGGCTGGAGGATAGTGTGGGCGAATGAGAGGGTGGACGGCGCGCAAAGGGGCTCGGGGGTGATTAGGACATGCCAAAGGGAGAGAAGGTCTGTGATGGAATAAGATCGTAAGGAGAAATTAGAGTGACGAAGGAAATTTTGTTTCGATAAATGTTGAGAATTGAAATTTTACATAATTTTCAAATATATTTTCTATGAAAACTTACAGAGAATATTAAGAAAGCCCGCAGGGTCGGACAATGCCAAAAGGAGAACAATTCAGGGGGAATAAAATCATGGTAGAAGCTAAAGCCAGAGATACAAAATAAAATTGTCTATTTTATACTGTTCATTTAAGAAAAGGTATCTGCAACTGCTGAAAATGGTATATAGAAATACGTTCAAAATAATAATTGATTCAAGTGCAGTATCTTGAAAACTTTACAAAAATAATTTTGTCTTTATAGCACTGTGATATCCAAAACCCATTATCAATAACTTCTCCCGCATTCCCCATAGATACTAACCGACAGGAAATACATTCCTCAAATAATAAACACCACGTCCACCAAAAATCGGTTTCACCATTTCGGCAAGTGCATTCACCCCAACAAAAAGTATGACACATACCAGAGCATTGAACTCCACCGCGGAAATCATGCACTGTCAAAACTGCTGACTGCCAAAACCGCTGACTTGACAGGTCGATCCCCTCTAAGAATTGGTAGTGGGAAAACCACGCCATAATTTCCACCAATTAGAAATCAATTCGTGTAACCACCACGAACCGATCCGCTCCCCAAAATCAAAAATCGAAATCAGTCTAGAAGCAACCGTCGGAGCGATAGTTTGACTTGGTGGAAATTACTTTCCGGAATCAATCTGTCTTTTTCGGGCCTCCCATACTATAATTCGCGATAGAGTCGATATAGTGCGCGGTAATCTATTTCACCATAATAAATAGCTAAACGGCCGGAAGTGTACAGGGATACTGAATCCTTTAATCGAAAGTAGGAGTGTTTCTTGCATTTTAAGAGGACTAATTAATCAGGTTCCGTGGTTGTGGACATTCTCAAAAACTTATCCAAAAACATTGTGCATTAATTATAAGCGAGTGGGTGAACGTGGCATGAATAAGAAGTATTCATGATAGGATCAGAGGCCATTCTGATTCTGGTGAAGAAAGACGATTGTGTCACCGAAGGATCCACACATCCCCAATACATAAGGGATAGCATACATTTACACACTTGAACTGTGAGTCTCATAAAAATAATTATATTCTTCTCCAATTCCGAATTAATTGGCTAATCAACTCTCTAAGAACCTATTCGGGGACAAATATTTTACCGTTAATACTTTCTTGTCAAATAAAATTTACACAAAATTCTAGATAAGAATCAATCATTGTTAATTGTAATTCAAAAAGGTTCATAATAGAGAATATCATTTTTGAGAACAAAATTTACTCGGAATCATTTGATTATTCCTAATTCCTTTATTCCCCTTTTCATTTAGATTAACAACATAATTAAGGTAAGAGCGAAAAAACTAAACCTAGCGTCGTCCAAACAAAATCTCAAATATAAAAATACTTAGCTTCATTCCATTTTTTCAATTTAGCTATTCCGTATTTTTATATCAAAATTTCTAGTTCTTGTTTTCCGCAAATAACTCAATTACATAACAGTTGTCCTCCGACGCTGACAACGTCTCCGGACATAACAGCTAGAATTTCATGGCGCAGTCGGTAGGACACGTTCTAGGCTTCCTTTCACTCTTACCGCCAAATTTATAATAAAGAATTTTCCTCAGATATCGAATAAATTCGGTTTCCTTTTCAACTCATTCATTAAATTTGTTTTGAGATCGACTCCTTCCTACCTAGAGTAGGAATTCTTTTATTCCTTTCTGAACAAGCTCGGCTAATTCTATCGGAAAATTCATTCCTCTATTTTTCTCCTGAAATCTAAGCAATCCATATTTTCAGCATCAAATGAAATAATTTCAAAAGTTTTAAAGAAGGAGGTAGCCTAAATTCTATTCGAGATTTTGCTATCACAAGCAAATTTTTATTTACTTATTTTTATTTATTTTTGACCTCCTTCAAAACGATTTTTCAATGGCTAATAGTTCCGTCAATATCACCTATACAGGTGATTCAAATGCCACAGGGCTTGTTGGGAACCATGAAGATTATATTAAAGCAAGAGATATCGCTAGTAGTATACCAATTTTTTCCGGTACCTCCCAACACGCTTCCCTAGATGAATTTGAATATGCTGTTAGAGCAAATCTATCATCGATTCCTACTGAAAATGGTAGAAAAGAGGAGTACATTCTTCAGATATTGAAACGCCTCCTACCCCCCGCTAAGTTCGCCGTATCGAACAAAACCCTGAACTCCGTTGAAGACATCCTCAAAATCCTTGTCAAACGATTCCGAGGTCAATACGGTTTCACTTATTACGTTAACCAAGTCCGTGGTCTATGCAAATACGCAAACGAACCCCTAGAATGCTTCTTAGAAAGATTGGCAGCTTTGGTTCAATTTGGGTTGCGAACACTCGAAGGTGAAACAGAGAATAAGAGAGGTGTTCTGGAAGAGTACCTGAACAATGAGGCTCTGGCCAGGTTTAAAGAGTATGCAACACCTGGAGTTAAGGATACGATACGTCGGCAGAAATGTAAAAAAATTGATGATGTACTGAGGGTACTCGATTCAGAAGAGTTCCGACCGAGTATGACCTTGCCTGCACCTGAGATACAAGACCAAAACCAATACCGGTACGTGACGGAGTATCCTTCAGTTGGGATACACAATGATATGTGGGCGAATGAATCAACACCGCAGTCATTCAAGGCGTATCCTCAAGCACAAACGTCAAGTCCTCGATATGCAGTCCCTCAGCATCATCAGGGACGTTATGGCAACACTCCATCTTTTACACCAACACCCAGTAGAGGCTATGGAAACCCAGGATTTCAAGTCAACTATGATGGGAGAAATCAGCCAGTCAACAAGGATCTGGTAGCTTCGCTGCTGCAAGACTATCTGCCTCCGAGACGTCCGCCCGGACCGTCAAGGGGATCAGCGAACTCAGAACCATTTTCATCCAGGGGTCCATTTTCACCACCTCGCCTCAACGGGGGTAACGCTATCGCCATGGCAGGAGGATCAGAGGACAACCCGGCTCTCCAAGAGCTACTCCAACAGCTCGAGCGACAACAGTCCAATGAAGATTTAGCCGATGGAGCCTCAGCTGAACTCAGTCTTCACCAATTAGCTGCAATCTTGACTGGATCTTCGCAACCACCGAAAGAGCCTGTTCCTAAGAGGGAGCAGAGGAGTGAGCGACGAAACGATGACCTGGCTGAAATAAAGCAGCTCCTCCAAACTCTAGTATTGAAGATGAACCAACCGCCCGCCATACCCAATCGGACACGAGATAATTCTCGAGAACGGGGTCGGACAGATTATCACCAGAGATCTGGGGGAAATCAAAACCCACAAGTCCTGAACTCCACTGTGACACCTGGACTTCCCATCCAGGCTTTAAACGAGTATCTGACTCGTCAAGCGGGTGCGATGACGAGCGACCAGGGTCAGAACCAATACCATACCCTGACGAGCACCCACCGCAACCACCAATAAAGGAGATGGTCCTGTGTGGCCCCAAGCGAGGTCCCCATATTCGGATTCAGGGTCCATACCTGACCAACGATGGGATCAGTGCCCTGGTGGACACGGGGGCTTCCATAAATCTTATAGCCATTCAGTCGTTACAACCAGAGGTCATCGTGGATATAAGAGAGACGTGTAAAATTGTGGGGCTCTCCAATGATGTTATGGAATCGTTGGGGACTGTCATGCTACCCCTTCACCCAAAGGTGAAAATTAAATTCCACGTCATACCTCACCAACCTGGCGGATATGGAGCAATTGTTGGTGACGATATGCTGAACAAGCTGAAGGCGCATCTATCTTTTAGCACACGAACCATAACATTCAACATATCTCCGTTAAAACCTCTGCATATGTGTGTCCCGAGTTGTCCCACAAGAAAAGAGTGCAGGATATCTCTGACCGGGGGTGGACCCAGAATCAACTTACGAGTTAAAAACTTAGTGGGGAACTCACACCAATTCCTGATAGACACCGGAGCGGAGATAAATCTCATCGAGCGACGCGCAATTAAACCTGGTGCCAAGATCGAACCTCCCATCGTGAGGTATTTAACGGGGGTAACAGAAGATGCATTGCCAACGTGTGGTTTGATTCGCCTCAGAATCCTAGGAGCGGAGGTCCCCTTTCACATAATTGATGGCGAATTACCAGTGCAAGGATCCGGACTTCTCGGCCTAGAATTTCTGATTCAGGAAAAGGTAGACATCCGGTATCTTCAGAGGACCATCACTACCGAGAGAAGACCGAATCTACCCATTCATTGGTTCGATTACCACCGACCATACGGACCTAAGATAATTCCTGCCAGAACGCGGATGGTCATAGGAATCCCAATACAAAACCCAGATTTAGAAGTTGGATACCTACCCAAGGTCGATACACCTCAGGGAATATATCTAGGCCGAAGTGCAGTGACCGTCACAAATGGAATAGCCTGTGCAGTAGCCATTAATACCACCGAAGACCCCATCGAACTCAACATTCCCCCACAACGGATAGAACCCTTTGATGAGGAAATTTACTGCCCTGGAACCGACGTCACAGTTTGCAATATGGCAATATCCTCAGAAGAAAATGAAAGTTTACACCAAAGAGCAGCTGACATTGTTCGAGCGTTACCTGAACAAGAGCTCAAACTCTTTGAGAGGAAGAAAGTGATCGACTTGATTAAAACATTTGATGATGTCTTTCACCTCCCGGGAGATCAACTAGGGAAAGCTAGACACTTCAAATGCAAAATCCGTACAATAGACAACAAGGCTATCCATAAAAGGCAATATAAATTCCCTAAACAACACAAGGATGAGATCAGGACTCAATGCAAGACACTGGAAGAGCAAGGTATCATACGGCCGTCTGTCTCCCCCTACAATTCTCCACTTTGGATTGTCCCCAAAAAAGCGGACTCCAGAGGACGGAAACGATGGAGGATGGTGATCGATTTTCGGGCTTTGAACCAGAAAACCATCGGAGACTCTTACCCACTGCCTGACATCTCGGAAATCTTATCACAGCTTGGAGGAGCGAAATATTTCAGCGTTTTCGATCTTGCAAGTGGTTTTCACCAGATCGAGATGGATGAAGCAGACAGCGAAAAGACCGCTTTCACGGGTCCCGACGGACATTATGAATACGCCAGAATGCCGTTTGGCTTACAAAATTCCCCACCGATCTTCCAGAGGATGATGGACCAGACTCTCGCAGGTTTGAAGGGCACGGAGCTTTATGTGTATCTGGACGATATTGTTGTCTACTCCAGAACATTTGAAGAACACACCCATAGGCTTCACAACCTGTTTGAATGCCTTCGAGACAAGGGACTTACCCTCCAACCTGACAAATGCAAATTCTTCATGAAAGAGGTAGCCTATTTAGGACATATCATTGATGAGGAGGGGATTCATCCTGATCCCTCCAAGGTTAGAGCTCTAGTGGAAATGCCCAAACCAATCAATCAACACGGGATTCGGAGATTCCTAGGTTTCAGCAATTACTATCGTAGATTCGTTAAGGACTATGCTGAAAAATCGGAACCTCTGACCCGGCTACTGAAGAAGGACTGCCAATACCATTGGAGAACGGAACACGATGAAGCCTTCAATTTCCTAAAACATGCCCTTACTGAAGATTCCCTGCTGTACCATCCAGATATGAACGAACCTTTCATAGTGCACGTATCGAGCACGGAAAAGGGACTAGGGGCAATATTGAGCCAAAAAGACGAAGAAGGGGATGAACACCCGATCCTCTATGCATCCAGAACCTTGCGAGGAGCTGAAAGTCGCTACACATCCGCAGAAAGAGACTGCCTAGCTGTGGTATACGCTCTAGGGCAGTTCAAACCTTACATTTATGGAGTGCCTTTCACCATTATCACGAATAGTCCAGCCCTCAATTGGCTGCGAGATTCCAGCAATCCCACCTCCAGACAAGTTAAATGGAAAACTTATTTGAACGATTTCGACTTTGAGGTGGAAATAAAGAAGCAGAAGAAGGCACAACTGGCCGATGCATTTGCCGAGAACCCATTGGAGGACGACCAGCCTGGTGAAACTGTGCTTATTGTTTGTCTACCGGCAACCAATGCATCACGTCCAACCCTTAAACCATCAAGAACAGTGGGAAATCCCAATCTACGGGTTCGTTTCAAATCGCAGCCTGAGGTCATCCAAACACCAGTCCCTGGTAGTTCAGTTGCAGAACGAATTAAAACAAGGAGAATGACCGACCTCGCCACGGGCAGGAGAGAACCTATCTCTTATCGAGATAGTCGTCAGTATCAGTCCGCACTAAAAAAAAAAATAAATCCGAGTGGCAGCGCTACGCCAGAAAAGACTCCGGAAAACCTCGATACCGATGCCACAACAGTTACACCTAGTTCAGCGGAAATAGGGAACGAGTCAATAGTCGAAAGCACAACACCAACCCCCTCTGCCCCAGGAAGCCCGGAATCAGGAAGGGATAGCACGGAAACGATTCACCTTGACAAGGAAAAGGAATACTCCAACTCTGACACCCCAATCCTGAAAGAGAATGATTCCGAAGACACAGAAGACTCCCGAGGGTCCACCGAGAGACCTGATGAAATGAACATCTCTCTGGAAGGAGAACCAATGGAGGAGGACGTGTTTGAAGAAAGAGAGCAACTGGACGGCCTGAATCAAGGAATAATTGAATCAGAATCTTTAATGGAAGAACAGGACGATGACCCTGAAGAACCATCAGAAGCTGAGATAAGTAGGCTCAAGGGCTTACAGCTATTCGAAAAATTCCTAGAAAAAGCTGAAGAGTCACAAAATGAAAGTCTACCAGAGTGGGACTATTACCAACCACCCCCTCTATACCAGCTGAAAAGAGCAAATCTGAGCCCAGGTTTCCTCGACGAGCTGAACGCTTCTACCCAGCTGTTCGACCAGAAGATAGCAGATCTCGAAGAGCGATCGAAACCCTTGATCAATTTGTCCGATGAGTTCGAGGAGGACGACACAGCGTCACCGGGGGTGAAGGTTAAATCCACAAAGCTTTCCCATCTAATAGCAGAGCAATTAGAGCCCTCACTCATCACACCGTCCCCCTTTTCCTCTCAGGGTACCTCCCGAGAACAAGTGAAGACGGACATCATAAAAGACGATAAGCTCAGCATTCCCCACGATGAGTCCTATCAAGCTGCACCCAACATTCACGAAACAAGAGATGGACTTACGTTCTCGAAGGGAAACCTTGCACATTTTCTGGCTGCGGATGCAGAGCCAACTAAACAGAACACAAAACTTCTCAGAGATCTGAACCTCATAAATTTAGAGCATATCAAAAAGCTTAAGCCTCTACCAGGTCAGGTAATAGTCACCAAATGTGGAAAATTCTACACGTTCACACTAATAGTGAAGCAATGGCACTTTGAGAAAGTCAAGAACAAAAACCTCAAACTCTGTTTGAAGAATCTACACCAGGCCTTGATAAAATACCAAACAACAACGGTTAAAATGGTAAATCAGGGAGACGAAATCGATGAAGACATCCGCATTCGATTCTTCTTAGAAAGGGAATTCTACGAACAACCGATCGACATAACCCTGTGCCATGGAACCATTGGAATGCCACCGGTAGCCCTGAGACAGGAAATCATCAAGGAATGTCATGAAACTCTGCCAGCCGGCCATAAAGGGATCGTCAAAACATTCCACCGAATTAGAGAACGATTTTACTGGCCAGGAATGAAGCAAGAGGTTGAAAGGTTCATCAAGAAATGCAGAACCTGTCAACTGGAAAAGATACGACGCGTAAAATTCCGACAACCAATGCTGATCACGGAAACACCGAGTGAATGCTTCGAGAGAATCTCGATTGATACCGTTGGTCCACTCCCAACGACCTCGAAAGGGCACAATCACATCCTTACGATCCAGGATAATTTTGCCAAGCATTGTGTTGCCGTACCCCTTAAAGATATCAAAGCCCATACCATCGCACATGCTATAGCAACCAAGTACGTAGCACAATATGGTTGCCCGAAGATCATTCTCTCCGACAAAGGCACAAGTTTCCTCAGCAAGCTTTTCGCTCAGTTAAGCAAAATCATGAGGTTCCACCACATCACTACTTCAGGTTATCGGCCACAATCCAATGGAGCTTTAGAGAGAAGCCATCATTCCCTTGTAGAATATCTTAAGGCATACACCAACGAGTTCAACGAGTGGGATGAACTGCTACCCTTTGCTATGTTGTCGTACAACACCACGGTTCATAGCGCAACAAATTTTACCCCTTTTGAATTATTATACGGCAAACCAGCCAGGATACCCTCCAATCTTAATGAGACAGACCAGGGGAAGGAAACCTACTCGGACTACATGATTGAGCTGATTACTAAATTAGAAAGAATCCATGAAATCGCCTACCTACATCTTCAGGAATCGAAATTCAACTCAAAAAGGATTTATGATCTAAAAGCAAGACCTTTAGAGTTAAAAATCGGCCAGTTCGTGTATGCCGAGAAAGAACCAAAAACCGGAAAATTGGATCAAGCTTATACTGGGCCCTATGAAATTGTAGACATCACCGCAAAAGGGAATGTATATCTTGAGACAGAAGATGGGCACAGGTTCATGAAACATCCCAACAAGCTGAAACCATGCGAAGAAGATTAGGAAAAGAAAAAAAAAAAAAATATGACAATATCAATCTCTGGTTACAGGAACATGCCCCCGAGAGAAATCCAGATTCAAAAGAAAACTTGGATCACGGCCTATATCGATGGTTCATGCTCATACAATGGCACCACCAACGCCATAGCTGGAGTAGGGGTCTGGTTTGGAGACAGACACCCCCTGAATACCTATCAGACCCTGAAAGAAGAAAGAGCCACCAATATCACGGCGGAAACCGCAGCGGCCATAGAAGCTTGCAGAATATGCATCAGGCATGACATAAAACGAGTCAAATTAATAACCGATTCTAAATACCTGATCGACTGCATGACCAAGCATTTGCCCAAATGGAAGCTGAATGGTTGGCTCAATGCAAAGAGCAAACCAGTCGTCAACCAGAAATTATTGAAGGAATTAGATACCCTGACTCAACAACTAGAGGTCCAATTTGAATATACACCTGGGCATAAAGGAATCTATGGAAACGAAAGAGCTGATGAACTAGCTAAAGCAGGATCAAAAATCTACGCATCCACCTAATGCGAAGCAAAGCTGTCAATAAAAAAAAAAAAAAAAAGAAGACAACACAAACCTCAATAGACAAACATATAGATTTGTGACCCCAATTTTTCCAACCCTTTCAGATCCATCATAACCGGGCCCAAGATGACAAGCATCCCATTGATCGTAATAATCGGGAGTATAAGTTTCCTGGTGAGAATAGCCATAACGGAACGGCTCTATCGAAAAGATCCCCTTGCATATAATCCGGGAATCTACTATGAGAAAATCGATCAAATAAGGAGAATAAACCGGAACTGGCGACTAATGTTGACCATCGATCTAGAAGGCTTATCAGGTCAACCTTTACCCGGACAGATTATGATCGAGAAACATTACAAAGACTGTGCTGCTCACCAAGAACCACGGAATTGCCGACAAGCCCTAGGACTAGACAAAATGAATGACCTCGCAAAGGAGCTTCGACATATCCAAGAACATGGACAACAGGTTTTACAATCCAACCCAGCGCACATGCCAGCACCATCCCGAACAGCCAGGGCGCCGTTCTTCGGCTTTATCGGAACAATTGCCAGAAAAGTTTTCGGAACAATGGACTATAACGACCACGAACATATTACCAAAGAAATTAATCGATTATACCAAGACCAACGCCAAATAACACATCTGATTGAAAATTCCACACACTTGATTCAGGCTGAGATAAACTCGATGAAAATGATTAATAACAAGAACATTTTAAGGATGAGACAAGCGGAGGAACAACTGGACCGGCTGACCAACAAATCAAATAACATGATTACACACATCAACTCTCTGGAATACCTGCAACATTTGACACAAATAGCAAATGAAGCAGAGTATGGCGCCCGGAAATATCTAGAAACTACTCACAAAGTGGTGCAAGCAGTTGAGGAAGCAAAACATGGGAAACTAAATCCAATGCTAATAAACAACGAACAAATTAAAAACGCCGCCCAAGAAATAGAAAAGGCTGCAGAGGATAGTCTCTTCCCCATCAACAAAGAGAAACTGGACATAACCCTTTTAGCCCAGATAAGCAAGATGGAAACAGGACACAGCAAAAGAAAATTTCTAGTTATTCTGAATATACCCCTACTAGCAAGAGAATCAATGGATCTATTCAAAATCATATCATGCAAAGTTCCACAAACAGTGCAAAGAAACAAAACAGTTGCAGCATATATCCAACCCGAAAAGGAATACATCATGACCTCCAAAATCAGTCCAAAATTCGCCCTCACTGACGAAAGCTACCTGAGAACCTGTATCCCCCTAGAAAACTGCCTTGCTTGCCCCAAAGGATTGCCAATGCAAAAACCGGGAGCAACCCCGAGTTGCGAGTATCAACTCCTCACCAACGCCGATTTAAACCCAACACCAAAAGCATACCAAAATTGCAACATACGTCTGAGCAACAACTTGAACACCCAATGGACAAAATTAACCCACAGTGAAGGATGGTTATACTCAGCCATACAACCAGAAAGGCTAGAGATAACATGCCAGGGGCTGGAAGTCGAATCGACCATCATCAATGGAACAGGAATCCTTCACCTCAACAACAGATGCTCGGCAGAAACAAAGACCATCATATTGGAAGGGACCGGCCTCATCGAGACCCAACTACCAACAATTCATGGCATACCCATCACCATGAATATCACCGAAATGGCTCCTAGTCTGAGTGACGCACCAAAGAAGATGGGTATGCTTACCCAAGTTGAACATCATGCCATCCCAGATATCGATAACACCAAAATGTTCGATGAATCTATGCAGCAGACCATTGACGCAGCAAAGAAAATAGGCCTACACCACCAAGAAGAATACACACACCGCATATTCACAGCCGCAAACTGTAGTATCACAGGTATTCTCTCCGTGGTCACCATCATCGCAGGAATTGTGGCATACACAAGAGGGTGGAGTATATTACCGCTGCTAAGCTACTGCTGCCGCAGAAACAGGATAAAAACCACCAGAGAACAACAATGCAAAAACCAGAAACGACCAGCCATTGAACGATTCGAGGAGGTACCAATGGCCACTATCAGCATGCCCGCCGTAAGAATAGCCCCCGCGCTACCAGCACTCCCACCACCAATCCGAAAAGAGAACCAGGAGACCTCCCCACCAGAATCACCTCAAAGGACAGGCGTAACTATCAGCTACATCTAATAAAACATCAGAATAAATGAAGTAATAATACAAATAACGATAACAGTAACAATAATAGTATCAAAGGCAATAACAATCAAAAACAACCAAAAAAAAAAAAAAAAAAAAAAAAAAAAAAAAAACATGTGTAAGAGGAAATCCATAGCCACTGACAAAACCATTTATTTTTCAGAAAATAATTATAATAATATGATCAAACACTCGTGGTATATCCAAACACATCCAAAACTCGTAGTAAGCAACAGAAACACTCTGAAATCAGGGATAGAGTCTCCATAAACATCGCCAACACTGAGCCGACTTCCGGCCGACAGTCCCAAAAATGCCTCCATTCGATGCATAACATCCTCACACTGCTATGGCCTGCCGTCCCAAAAATAGTAGAAGACTCCCTCATCCCCAATCACCCTTCCAAACCTCAGACCACCCGATCAAGCTAAAACCGCGAAAAAGAACAGGGATTGGGAAACAAAACAGAAAAAAATGAAGTAAAAACAGCAAAAGAACATCTTACCTGCCAAACTAAAAGTACCCCCACATCTCTTCCGATGACTCTCATACCAAGGATAAAAATCATCCGGTCCTGGTGGGCGAGTTAAGACGCGAGACACCTTCTTCCCACATTTATTACAGATAAAAACCTTATCCAGATTTAAAACCCGTAACCTATCCCAAGAAACGTCACTTTCATCCATCAGATCACATCCTAGCAGCTTGTTTATCCGGGACACCTCCCTCATAAAAATCGGTCCATGCCCAGAGTTCTCGTTCCTATCCGCGCCAGTGTTATCCAAAAACGCATGGATCATCTCATGAAAGAGGGCGCGAACTAACACTGACCTACACAATCCCGCAGAGAACATGAACTCTTGCAAATAAATTATCTTCGTCGTAAAATCCGTATAACCGAAACAGTCCTTCTTTCGGTTAGATCGAACATAGGTGAATCCACGCACCCCACCTCCAAAAAACTGCTTATTCAAAACTCCACTCAACCTAAAAATATCAGGATTCTCTCCCAAAACCATATCGACATATGGCAAAAGACCAAGAGACACTTTCACCCCATCAGGTCCAGGTTGATCACACCGCGACAACAAAACTCTCAACTCCCGAGGAGCATTTCGAATACGACGGCCTTTCGAAGGCATATCAACACTCCTGCCACGAGAAAAGACAGTAGCAGACTGATCTAAGAGTACCCAAAGAACTGTCACAGAAACTCATTACACCGGATGCACCATGCCAATCTGCAGAAATCTGATCGCAATCCCCGACCGAACGAGACGAAACAAACAGTACCCACGATCCGAACAATCGCTGACAAGAGATAAACAGGAAACCCAATAGATCAAGTTACACCCGACTATGTGAAATTGCAGACACTTCTCAAAATCAATTCCAACCCAGTGCAATAATGATTCCGAGCGGGGGCTGTGATATCCAAAACCCATTATCAATAACTTCTCCCGCATTCCCCATAGATACTAACCGACAGGAAATACATTCCTCAAATAATAAACACCACGTCCACCAAAAATCGGTTTCACCATTTCGGCAAGTGCATTCACCCCAACAAAAAGTATGACACATACCAGAGCATTGAACTCCACCGCGGAAATCATGCACTGTCAAAACTGCTGACTGCCAAAACCGCTGACTTGACAGGTCGATCCCCTCTAAGAATTGGTAGTGGGAAAACCACGCCATAATTTCCACCAATTAGAAATCAATTCGTGTAACCACCACGAACCGATCCGCTCCCCAAAATCAAAAATCGAAATCAGTCTAGAAGCAACCGTCGGAGCGATAGTTTGACTTGGTGGAAATTACTTTCCGGAATCAATCTGTCTTTTTCGGGCCTCCCATACTATAATTCGCGATAGAGTCGATATAGTGCGCGGTAATCTATTTCACCATAATAAATAGCTAAACGGCCGGAAGTGTACAGGGATACTGAATCCTTTAATCGAAAGTAGGAGTGTTTCTTGCATTTTAAGAGGACTAATTAATCAGGTTCCGTGGTTGTGGACATTCTCAAAAACTTATCCAAAAACATTGTGCATTAATTATAAGCGAGTGGGTGAACGTGGCATGAATAAGAAGTATTCATGATAGGATCAGAGGCCATTCTGATTCTGGTGAAGAAAGACGATTGTGTCACCGAAGGATCCACACATCCCCAATACATAAGGGATAGCATACATTTACACACTTGAACTGTGAGTCTCATAAAAATAATTATATTCTTCTCCAATTCCGAATTAATTGGCTAATCAACTCTCTAAGAACCTATTCGGGGACAAATATTTTACCGTTAATACTTTCTTGTCAAATAAAATTTACACAAAATTCTAGATAAGAATCAATCATTGTTAATTGTAATTCAAAAAGGTTCATAATAGAGAATATCATTTTTGAGAACAAAATTTACTCGGAATCATTTGATTATTCCTAATTCCTTTATTCCCCTTTTCATTTAGATTAACAACATAATTAAGGTAAGAGCGAAAAAACTAAACCTAGCGTCGTCCAAACAAAATCTCAAATATAAAAATACTTAGCTTCATTCCATTTTTTCAATTTAGCTATTCCGTATTTTTATATCAAAATTTCTAGTTCTTGTTTTCCGCAAATAACTCAATTACATAACAGTTGTCCTCCGACGCTGACAACGTCTCCGGACATAACAGCACTATGGCAATAAAACCGTTTGCTGATGACTATATGCAAATCCCTGCGCATTCCAATATACATTGAAGAATATCTTTCGATAATAATGACATTCAGATAAATTCAGATGTATATATATAAATCGATATATAGGTAGAATACATAGATGCGATACGCGGAGTTACATCGTATGTGGTAATTTAAAATACCATTACGGGAATGGGGCATCCCTTGATGTGAGGGATCAGCGGCATTGGTACGGTGGACATAAGAATAGCTAATACCAGTGGAAAAACGAGTGGAATCTCTGAATGGTGAAGGGTGGAGTGGGGGAGAGGGGGCAGGTTGGTCCAAGGGAAGTTGAAGGCGACTCCAAAATGCCAGGCGGGGTTTGGGAGGTCGAGGGTGAGAGAGTTAGTGGAGACGAGGGAGAATTGAGACGAAAGGTGGTGGCTAGGGGGTGGGGGGTGGTTGTGTCCCGGGTGCCTGGATGGCTGCCATTAAAAGATTTCACCCCCACCGGCCCTCTAGCCCCCATATATAAGGGTGAGTAATCTGAGAGAGCGCCCCCTTCCTCCGCTTCCTTATTTTTCCTTCCTTCTTATTTTCTCACTCTACTCCTCAATGTTCTTCTCCTTTTCGTCCTCCGACCCCCTCCCCTACCCTTTCTCTCTCTCTCTCTCTATTTCTCTCTCGCTGTTCACCTCACTCATGTACTCTTGGTCACCCTGTGCACTGTAGCCCCACGCCATGGTTCCACACACCCCCTTCGTCTCAAGAAGAATCGTCTGACGCAAACGCGCGCCTGTGTGTCTATCTACTTACGTACGCCACCTTTGGGTGTGGACACTTCAAGAAAGGAGAAACGTGTGTGTACAATCCATCCCAACTTACCCCCTCAGTTCTACCCTGCCATTTTCCACTAACCCCTTGCATCATCCGTTTTCCCCTCATATGTATAGATACGAACACTTTAAGAAGCGAACGAAAGAAGAAAGGAAAATAGAGCAAGGAATTCACGTACGATGGCTATACGTCTTTCATGAACGTATATCTATACCAGGTACTATCTCACCATGATAAGTAACGAATAGAGGGAGAAGGAAGAACAAGATACAAGGATAGAAAGGAGCTGCGATGAGATGTCCGAGCGACGGGATAAGGAAAGTGGAGGATTCTGAGACGAATGGGCAAGACAAAGAGCGAGATGGAAAAGGAAATAAACGTAAGAGGCAGGAGGTAAGAAGAGATGACGAGTGGGCCTCATACGTGAATATATGTATAGCCACACACCCAACCACCCGAGGGGAACACACATACCGCACAGTCGCGCGCACGTACGGATTACAGAGGGTAGGATTGGCAGCTCTGATCAATATTCGATTTTTGAAATATCTCCCCCCACCGTTCAAACCCAGGACAAGTAACCCCCTTCTCGAGAGGATCGTAGGCGAGGGAGGCGGAGGTCACCCGCCCGTCGTCGAAGTCCCAGCATACCCCCCCCCCTCCCCCCGCCCACCACTGAGAGTAAAATCCTCGTCCCCTCGTCACACTATCTCACTTTTTCTCTCCCCTCCCAACTCACCATCAGCCACCGACACTTCACCCTCTCTCTATCCCACAGCACGTACCTCGAAAGCTCGATACTCCATTTGTATTTTTAAACTCGAATCCCTATATATATATATATATATGTATACGTACGAATGCGGCTCCGGCTGTGCTCCTACTCCCTCCTCTCACCCGCGTTGCCATCACCATCACCATTACCACCGCCAGCCAAGCTTTTCTATGTCCCCTCTCTCTTTCATCCCTTTTTTCGTGAATTTTTCGTTCCTCTTTCTCGTTTCGGGTGCTTTGCGATTCACATTTTCCCGGTTTCTGGGATTTTTCTTTTCTATCTGTCGGGTTTAGTCAACTGTCTTCCTCTAGTTGTGTTGCGTATGTGTATTGGATTCATGTTTACATGAACTCGGAATTCTTTACTGAGCTAGGTTCATACATGTACGATTGCACGTGTGTAGCTTTCTATTTTTTTCGCTTGAAAGTTGCGAGGAAATACGGGAGGGGTATACGATCCATTGGAATTTTAAGGAAATAGGAGGACACTCGTTGCATACTCTGTATTGCCACGGTATTGGGGGCTGGAGCTGCCAATGTATGTGTAAATATTCCTCCATGATTTTTGGAGGAATGGGTATCGAAATCCCCCGTGGGGATGTGCATTGCACATGCGAGTGGAAACGGGATACAGGTGCATTTTTACTCTACCTTACCCCCCCCCCCAATCCCCCAACTACTAGTCAAGAGGGGAAGAAAGTGGATTTGTGAGACGTATAGGCACTTTCTACGTTCTTCACCCTCGTCCTAACATTTTTTTCTTCTGCACGCCCCCTTTCTGTCGAATTGGAATTTTCACCTTTCGACGATGGAGCATGGAATTTTCCGTTGTCACGGTGGAAAAGAAATCACATGTGAAACGTGTCACATATGGTAGAAAGACGGTCACGTTTGCAATGGGACGATTAAAGACTCTGCCGTGAAGATGCAAAAATGCAGCTTTGAGTCCAGAATTTCCTGACTGACGTTACTACGATAAACATTTTATCCTTTTATTTCTAGTTGCATAAAATTTCCGCAGTTTATATAAAAAAAACGCTTTATAAAGACGCTTCGTTGAGTATAAAATTTGCTTCCTTTGATCTCACCTCAGTTACCCTCGCATGATAATTTTTATTTTGCGTACAAATCGACGCAATTTGCGGTGAAATTCTTTGCACAGTATATGAAGCATGAGGCAGTCTCTCTTTTAAGATTTCCCGAGTATTTGTTAAGGGAGAAAAATGAGGGAAAGAGAGAGATTTTAAAATACGTCACGGCTGATGTAGAATATTTCTTATGACATGATTAGTCTGTCGACATAATTTGCAGTGGCAAATTTGTTCACCTGAGTGATTCCTTCAGTGAATGAGCATCCTTTAAAGTGAAAGAAAAATGAAGGAGTGAACTAAAAATCTGATGGATAAAAAAACGGTGAATATTCCTTGTTGAAGTGCTTAAGTAAATTTTCAGGAGTTACTAATCTTGTACTCGTATCATTGTCCAATAGGCCAATCAATTCTTAGAAAAAATCATTCTCTGGAGTACAATCATATCTAGCAAATGAAAAAGAGAATTCAAAGCTGCAAAGAAATAACCTATTTAATTACAACATTCCGAAACTAGCAGTGAGAGGGGAAAAAAATTGGTCCGCCTTCCTTCAACCCTGGCACCGCTAGTTGTCGACTAGTCTGGTCAGTAATTAGAAGGGTAACAGCCTTGGATTCCTCATTAACGCTCGTTGATTGGCTGGATGGTTTGGTCACGTGATACGAAAGCATTTACGGACGTAGCCAGCGGGGGGTCGCAGCATTCACTCTCGCCTTGTTTCTATACTTCCCCTGGCCACGCCTACCCCCTTTAGCGCCGTCTACTGGGTATCAAAGGCGGGTACCCCCACAGTCTCAGGGCCAGTTTTCGCGATTAATTACAACGCCCACCAAATCGGCCAAATGAGAGAAGCTCAATGGGAGTCTCTCGACATGCGCGCAATGCGGTCAATCGTGGATATCGATTTCCGTCCTCTTCCCCCTGCTCACGGAATTTTCCAGTGAATTTAATTTG
The DNA here is from genome assembly GCF_034640455.1 of Diachasmimorpha longicaudata. Taxonomy (NCBI): domain Eukaryota; kingdom Metazoa; phylum Arthropoda; class Insecta; order Hymenoptera; family Braconidae; genus Diachasmimorpha; species Diachasmimorpha longicaudata. The sequence goes on along the minus strand of NC_087231.1, from coordinate 10,207,788 downwards.
CTTTATTCCCTCTTTATTTATTTTATTTTATTTTTTTGCAGACAAGCCTGAGCTTGCAATAGTCGATTCACCGATCAACTGTCTCATTAATAATTCCATTCGAACGTAAACAGAACAAATAATGATGGAAAACAAAAACACTGACAATATCTTGGATTTTCATGCTTAATCCTGTTTATTTCTTTGCTCTTCTCACTCACCCTTGGCTAGTACAGTCGATTAGCCATGTAAATCTCATGCAAATTGGCCAGAGTAGCAGCTTCAAGAGGGTTTGATTGGCCACTCAGCGAATACGCTGATTGGATTGGCACGCTATGGGCTCTCGCTCCCTCGGACTAATCACGCAATTACTCAGACTGGGCTTTAATTTTAGACTTAATTAGATTTAATCTCGGTGTAGTGGAACAAATTAGCATTTGGCACTGTATTTCCTTCCTCGTTATTGAGATAGATACTCTTCTCTTCTCTCTGTTCTAATACTGTGGGAGAAGGATTGTGGTGAATGCAAGTGGAAAAATATTTCATGGTTAGACGAGTTTCTTTCGGTAAATGAGCAAAAATACAGCATAGTCAGATTGAAAATTAGTCGACGGCTGCAGAAATTCATGAATTTATTCATATAATTTTTTACTATCACTAAAAATAGTTTTTAAAAAATATAGAATACTATAAACAAATTCATTTTCCTATCTATCTATCTATCGTTATTGTTCTAATAATAATAACAATGGAGAAAGACTATTGACCATTATGCAGAACTATTACTGTTTTCAGCATAATAGTGTAACAATTTATTTCTTCAGTATGAAAGACAGAAAGAGGGTGGTAAAGGAGGAGTGGAAGTTCTCAGGGGGGGTGAGATTGAAAAGACAGAATGAGAAAGGAGGCAAAAGAAAAGCGATTGGTCCCGAGAAATACGAAAAGCTGACAAACGACCCTGTTGACGTTCGCCCTCGTTGAAACAACACACGAGGAAGTAGAGAGGCTCGCCTTCTCCTCCTTCATATTTCATTTTTCCCAACACCCGTCGGTCAGAAGTGCCTGCAGACCACCCCCAGTACGCCCAATACACTTTGATATCATTTTTTTTTCTTATTATTGTTTCTTTCACTTTGTTCAAACGCGAGGGATATTAATTTTCTAGATTGAATAGGTGGGTTTTTTTTGTTCACTTCCTGAATGAAAAAAAAAGAAAGAAACCATTCGTTTCCTCATTTACCGTTGGAGAATGAATTCAATAATTTGAATACGTATTTTTATGTGCCATCGCGAGAGCTCTTCGTCTAGATGAAATGGATGGCGTCTCATCTTAAAACAAAATCACTCCCTTGTCGGCTCACTTAAGTTTTAGCACGAAAAAAAAAAATATATATATATATATATATAAAGAGAACGTTTCTGCAAATGGTTTGCAGGGACAATTTAATCCAACAGAAGGAAAAATGGGAGAGAGAGAGAGAGAAAACATAAGCCGGGAAATATAACTTCAGGATTTTAAGGTTTGCCTCTTATTTCACTCGATCACCATTCACTCATTCGACAAGTTTTATCCATAATGCGTGATACATAATCCACCTATAATCTTATATAACTTCACATGTACGTCTTTCTCTCCTCCATTTTGCCTTTCTCTTCGACTCTCTGAGTTAATTTATTTGAGCGCCAAGCGAGAAGGTAATTCTGTTTAATTTATTAAGACTGCGCCCTGAGGGAGCGAGAAGGAGTCCTCCAACTTGTCTGCCCTGAGCTTCTAACGACGTAATCCTCCTAAAAAGTTATAAAGTTACAAGGTACATTTTTAAACGCGAACGGGACGACGCACCAAGCAGCCCATATAACCTCTTTCATTTTTTCCGCTTATCTATTTTTTTTTCTTTTTCACCTTGCAACATAGTACAACACACCGGCATTTACGTCATAGTGTCATGTCGTCAGTAGTGCAATGGCTGAAGCACCGAGTACAGGAGCCTTTAGCTAGGCTGGGGCTATCCCTCGGGTGACACACCCCAGTGAGAAACACTCTTGACGTTTTTTATTGCCTCGCATTTCACGTCTCGTTCCACCTCTAGCCCCTCTCTCTCTCTTCTTCTTCTGCATATTTATACGGGCTAGTGGATGCCTACCCCATTACCGTCTACTTGCTGTATCTACTTTGACTCTAACTCTAAAAACATTCTCGTTAAATTTCAAGGGAAAATGTAGGAATTTTACTTTTCCCTTTTTGGAGGGAATATTTCGTGTCAGATCATCACATTCGTTCCATATGTATTTAATTTATTGTATTTTGCCATCGAGTAATTGCGTTATTGATTCCCATTGAACTCATGTAGGCCACAGTAAATTCATTCTAAAACTTTTATTTGATTTTTTTTCGAAAGGAATCCTTTCCATCGCATTTTGCAAACGAGTAATTGCGTCATTAATTCTCATTGAACTGATGTAACCAGGGGAATCAATCGATTCAGCCACATACAGTGAATAATATCATCTCATAGCGTCGATTTTACATTCAAATTTTCTGGCAATCGAATTAACGGACAAAAGAGCAACGACCGTTTGATCTGTTCCACAGTCCTGTATGTATTTCAATACGTCCTCGGTTACGTTAAACCCCACACCCTCAACCATTTCCTGTGTATCAGCAAAGTGGCGCCCCCAATTATGAATAATTCGGAATACAAATTCAACCTTAATTTCTTTGGGCGTCCGGCCATCTAGACATTTTAACCGCACTCTCTCATATATTCTATTCTTCAAGGGATACCCCCTCATTGTTTCTCATTGTATAGAGGGTATTTCAGTTACCTGAGAGCCAGCGATCACTGGCCTGACGTATAATATCGTATGAGTTTGAGGAAAATTAAATCGAGGAGAGGCTATCGCATTAAGACACAAAGCTATAAGTATGAGTACATGGGGAGGTTTAACATAGCCCTAATTAATCGTGACTATAACCAACATGTACAACATATGGGCCTGATCAAATTTAAATTTATTCATGGGGCTAGGAGAGTCTCGCAGAGACAGACAGAAAGAAAGAAAGAGAGAGAGAGAGAGATAAACAGCCACCTGATATCCTGTACCAAAAACTGTCATTATACGTTTCATTTTTTAAACTAAAGAATTTTTTTTTCCAGTCTCCTTTACGAGTTTAACGGTTACCATAAATATGGTAACCGTTATCATAGGTATGGTAGTTGCTATGATATCGAGATGGTGAACGGCCCGACCTGCGAATAGTGCACTGATAGAACGATTTAATTGTACGAAAGGTAGCTTTTTACTTAGTATCTCGATTCCTTACTAGTTAATGAACTATAGAAACAATTAAGAAGCCTCATTTGATGCAACTGAAACGTTTGATCTTTTTTATCAGTGTAATAATTCATTATGACTGCTGCAGCGAATAGTAAGCTTCATTACAGTCGTACGGCAGGGCAATGTAATTTCCACTACTCTAAATGCTAAAAATCACCATGAAGCTCAAGTTGGAGAATAATTTAAGGTATTCCTATAGTAAAATCTCCTCTATTATAGGAATGTCTACGATTCTTTTTTCTCCGTGTAACAAATAAGTAAATGAGATTCTTTGCCGTCTCAAGTTTCCATAATATACAGCGTAATGAATATTACTGGATTCAACTATTATTGATATATATTTGATAGGGGAGGATTACTTGCAATATTCAGTGGTCCCCGCCAATTGCCAATTATCCCATGATCAATAGGTCTACTCGTACTGGTAACAGAAAGACACAGAAGTGAGTGTGGTTTGTCGAGCACTAGACATTTTTTCAATTAACGAATTCAATTGTAACAATAAGCCGCCTCTATAGTCCCATTGATTCTTATTACTTTTCGAAGCACATCAGTGGAATAGTCAGCCTGTCTGGATGGCTGTGCAGCCAATAAAAACTCAATAAATGGGAATTAACGAAAAAAAGTTGACTGAATTTGAAGACAAAAAATTGGAAAAAAATAAAGGAATCTATTACAATGGAATTCAACCGAGCCGGCAGCTGTATTCAAGAAGGTGAGTGTTTTTTTTTCTTTACGTTTGATTGACTAATGTCAGTCAAGAGAGGACTCGAGATTCCAACGGGGTATACGAGAGGATTTTCTCCACTCTGTCAGGATAGGGGCCACGTTGGGATATTCCTTATTTGGTATGCCATGTAGATAAATACAGTCGGAATAACAAATGCTCAACGGTTCAGGTCACATCACGTCATTATTATACGCACAAACAAATTTTCTATGCGGATTCGTTGGACCTCCATGAAGGTGAAGGTGCCTCTCGTATCTGTTATGGCGTTAAACAGTTCTTCTATTGAAAAACAACAAAAAATACAGAGCACCGAGGGATATGCTCACCGCGTATGCATTGAAGTGTATTGAATCTATCGTCAATGTCAGATGATTTAATATTAAATGATTGTTAATAATAATGTGCTTTTCCTGAAATTACAAGAAATTTTATCATCGAAGATGCAAATATTTATTGAAATACTAATAAATTCTAAATTCAATCCTGAATTCCAGCTAACTTTTTAAGAAATGACTATAGTCACATATATTTAAAATAAAATTTTTAGTTTTCCAAGAAAATTCATGATAAAAAATAAAAAAAAAGGGCACTAACCCATCTTCAGCATATGTACTCGCATTGTTTCCACTGACATGATTACCGACAAACTCGCTGAATGTTTCTTCACGAAACATGGATTCCTCCCTTTACGGTGGTAGATTACCACCGTAGGTACACATACAGGCAGACACAACCCTCTCACGCTTACGTAAATACAAGGGTGAAAAGTTATTATGCATCAGAACGAGGAGAGGAGGTGGTGGCTTCGTGCCATCCACACTCGCTTGTATTTTTTAGTATTCTAACTACGAAGAGGGCGGGCCTCCGGGTGCAACGTGTGCGAGGCAATTCACTGGGGCGTCGAGTAGATATTTGCAAAACGAGAAGAGTGAGTCGCACCAGTGAGGGAAACGAGGTGATGCCAGCGTAAACTCGCTCGTGCGTACCTCACGCACTTCAATTTTATGTCTACCATCACATTTTTAGAATGCCTTGTGTACATAAATATCAATGTATGGGTATCGCTAGAGTACAATCCATGTGACTCTAGGAGTCGGGGAATATGTGTGTGTACCGGAGGAGGGTAGAAGACGCGCGCTAGCAACCATCACCAAGTCAAATCGTCTCTCGCAACGCGCCAGCGAATAATCTTAAATTCAAATTAAGAACGAGTCTACAAATTTAAACAATAAACGATCAGATTCTCTGCGATTCAAATTTAAACGCCACGGACAATGGATGAGAAGGGCCAAGTGGTGATGAAAAAGGGAGGAGAGGGGGCGTTTGCAAGAGATGTCTTTCAGATACTCTGAATTTTCTGGTGTCACTATATGTCACAGAGAGTAACTTTGTAACCGGCGTTTCGGTCTATGTACTTCCATGAGAGATTGAATTTTCACCGTCACCTGAATAACTCCGGGTTTTATTTACATCATTTAATATTATTTCCCTGGTATGACGTATTATGGAAGGAAGTCCTACGGAGTTTAGAGATATTGCTTCAAAGTATTCCTCGGAAATTCAATAATGCCCAGAATGTGAATCATCTTTTAATACAAATTTTATTGGAATTTTCCGGGTGAACTCCAAAAACAAGTGGAATACTGCAATCGATCGCTTCTTGTGAATTTGAAGGTAACTTTGCTGATGTATTCGAAAGAGATACTGGAAAAAAGTTGAAATTTCGGCAAACGGAAACTGAGTTGCAATGTTCCCAAGGATCACATTGAATTCAGTACAATGATTAAAAAGTTGGGCATTGATATCTATCAATTTTTCTGGTGAATTCACAATTTTCATGTTTATTTCATCAATTTAATATCTTTCAACAAGGCACCATCCAAAGTCGTTAACATTGTGTATATTAGAAAAAAAAATGTGATTATGTGAATCATGTATTTTGACATGGGCCGATGACTTTAAAACTGACCACTAGGTTGTCATATGTACCGTACTCATACGAAATAAAGATAGTGGCGCGGTTGGAGAGACAATAAGCCATCGAGCGTCAAATCGAATTTTGTTAGTGAATCAAATTTGGTCAAATAAACGAGTGAGCGCGGATGAGAGCGGGCTCGCGAGAACAGTTGCGCTTCGTGCATGGCATTAGCATGCGGGAGAGCCAGTCAAAATATACTGCAAAGCTGGTTCACCAGAACAAAAAAAACAAGTACCATGAAAATAAATAAGAATAAAATCTATATAAAGAACATGTAAAAAAAACTTTTCGAACTTTCTTTGTGTGCTAAACAGATTGCGGGGAGTAACCCTGTAGTCCCGAGTATTATACACGCCGATTGCTGAGGGAGAAATGGTGATGACACCACTCAAGTCAGTAAAATAAAAGTGAAAAAAAAACAAAGTTTATATTTCACTAGTCTTTGTTTAACTGTTCTTGTAATCCCTCTGTATAATCTCATTCAATTTTTTTCGTTTCTGGAGATCCTTGCAATCTGGCTCTCATAATTACCATCTAAGACAGTCGTGTGATTTATTGTCAAGCACTTTTCGGAGTGAAAAACGAATTCCCCATCACTCTCCACTGATTATTCGTTCACTCAACAACATCAAGTATAAATATATAATGGATTGCATTTAGAGCATTGAACTTCGGGCATTTCGTATAGGGATTGTGATTACAGGCTGTTCTTCATGGGAATATACATTTGACGGTAATTTTTATCGGACTAATATCAACTCGTCAGGTGGTTTCGGTTGTTTTCATTGGTTAAGGAGTCTTATATATTTTATTTTTATTTTTATTCTATTGTCGAGAACTTTTAAACTCGAGAGCCTAACAACATGCCTCTCAAAAGTACCGAAAAATGTACAACGGTAACGTTGAGAGTGGCCCGGATTGTGTCTACGTGAGACAGATCCTTGAGCTAGACAACCGGCGCCATTTAAAGTGGACTATTTAAATTCTCACCACGTATCTCTCTGGGTACCTTCTCCACCACAGCCCCTGATTCAACCACAATGACGACAACACCGTTTCCGTTGTTTCAACTCTGAACATTAATAGAGTTTGTATATGAACTCCAGTATAAGGAGCCTGTTAAAATACTTGATGAAACACTGAAATGAGGGGAAAACCTGTTTGATTTCCTAAATATCATTTCCGGTATTGCAGAGAATAAAAAAAAATGTTATCCACTTTTAGAAAAAAAAAATACCAGATAATTAATTAAACTCATGCGGATGGTAGTTACGCGAAACATGTGTCTAACCAAACACCCCATTGGTCCTGTCCGCCTATACATTCATTTGTTCCTCGGCTTCGTTGGGATTCTGCGCATCCAAACTGATTTTGCATGCACTCAAATGCTCCATACTCTTTAGAATACCAAAGCAATTTAATGCTCTTTATAGAAGATTAAAAATTCATTTCTCCATTCATATCTCCTCTCTGATACTATAATTGCCACTGAAGAATTTGCCATTTAATCATCTTTTGCCAAAGCTTTTCATTTCTACGAATATTACATTCTGATATTTCCCTAATTTTCCCAAATATTTTTCCATTACTGCCGATGAAAACTAAAGGGATTGGAGTAATCTTTCAACAATGAAATATTTGATTATGGAATAGTTGCAAGAAAAAGGAAACACTGTGAGTGAGTAATCTCATTTCTACCAACAACGTCTACATGTCAAGAATCACCATAAAACCCAAGTAGTGGTAGTTAGTTTTTTCGAGGCAAGAGGGATCAATATCCTTGAAATAGAATGAAAGCATTCATGACTTTTATCCGCTCACTTAAATTAACGGATTTAAACATTTAGACATACATCAGTTAAAATGTTTACTTCAACAACTTCTACAAATGGCAACAATAATTTTAGTGCGCCCGATATGGTACTTCATATGATACCTATTCCACACGAATGCCTTGACAAGGGGTTTATCCATTGAAAATGTCCGAGTCACGTCTTCAAACTGGACAATTAATTCAAGACAAGAATCAGGAGTTATACATGATCCGATCAAATAGACATCCGCATACGAACGAGCAGTACATAAGCATCAAGGGCCAACAAGTCACTTAATGAATTCAAATATTTGAATTACAAGAGTATCATTCACTGGCATTGGAGTCTATCTCATACAGAGAATGCGTGAATTCGTCTTGTCCGACCACATCTACGTGTAATCAGGCGGCGAGATCTACAAAGAATGGTATCGTTTAATGCGATGAAGAATTAAAGAATATATTTAAAACTAGAGAGGTAGGATAAGAGATTGTTATGGAAAAAAAGCCAATGGACTTCTGGGAAGATTCTTGAAGGTATTTTCAAAAAATTGTGCATTTTTACCGCGTGCAACCTATATTTATCTCCTTGCATTTTATTGGCAGTGGGTGACATTGAGTTGGAACTTTTGGTTATTTGAAATTAGTACGTGGAAGACACATCCACAAGCTTCAAGCTTCAAACTCCTCGAATGGACTGACTCATAATATAAAAATCTTAGTACGCGTGAGACTTTAGCCAAATGACAAATCAAATGCCTCACATAATCACATAAATCCACTGGGAAAAATAAGATGAGATACGAACTCCAAGGGCATTACTTTCCCAAACCTTTGAGAATGTTAGTATCGGTGCTATAGTTATTGAACTGAAGATTAAATTGTGAATGGCCACTCATTTAATCGGCAGATAGAAGTAATAGAAAAAGAAGCAGGCCTTTCTTCTCTCACTCCTTTTTAGGCCGTTTATAATCTCTAGCTAGATTGTTGCGTGAGGCCCATTCAAACGTCTGGTAATAAAATAAACGAAATGAATGAGAAAAAATGTCGAGTCTGAATATGTACCGCGCGGGTGCGTAAGCCAGGGAGACGTACATTTCCGGAATGAAAATATGAAATTAACGATGGACTCTTGAAGACGGAGCACCGGTAGCCCAACCAGTTTATCTCAATGCCTCTCTCTCTCTCTCCCCCTCCTCTCTCTCTCTCTCTCTCTCTCTCTTTTATTTTTTTTTCATTCTATTCTCTTTACCCTGATGTTGAAGTACCAGAGGCCTCCACTCATATCGAATTATTATTATTTTGGCTCGCTCACTGAATGAAGTATACTCTTAGATATTTTGCCGCGTGGAAAAGGAATAAGCGAAATAATCGCGTGGAAGATGCCGTCGACGTCTTCTGTACCTTTTGCAAATGAACAAAAGAGATGAAAAAATCAATCTGAGTATAAAAAAATGAAAGAAGAAGACTTGCGATATTACGAGCTGCTCTACTACCATCCCCTCGCTAAACACATTATCGGTTTATACTCCTTCATTTGTTCTATCATACGTAAATCACGTTTTTATTTGACCAAATCAATTTTAAATATTTTTTTAATTCATTTGGCACACTATCAACGCGACCACTCCTCTTCAATTCCTCATCCCTCACCCCAATCACGGATTTTCGCAATTCCAACTTTGAAATTTATTCATTATTCCTATTCACTCTCATTAAAAATAATTGAGAGAAATTACTTTACATTTAGCTCTCGCACTTCGATATATTCAATGTAAATTGTTATTAGATGTACTTGGGGTATTTTCGAGAAATCGATGACAAACAGTGTCAATAAAATTGCGCTAAAATGAGAAAGAATAATGCGCAATCGCATTGGACCTTGTACAATACAGATAAACTCCCGATGATCAAACAATGGACCATAAAGCTGCGGGCTTCTGAGCCACAGACTCCAACTACAATCTTGAATCTCTGCGTTTTTTCTCTGTTGTTATCCTCTTCACCGAGCGATAACACCCACTCGCGAGGACATTCACGAGTAAACTCAGAGAACAAGAACAAAAACGACAAAAATGTCGAATGAACAAATACAAAGATAACAAATAAACAATTCTGATTTCGTCCTCTCTACACCGCCGTTCATACATTTGTTTGGTTCGGTAAGTCTTCAAGAAGCTACTAACAACGAGAGACAGAGTCAATGCGCACCATTGAAAAATTTTGGTGTATGGCGTTGGAATGTACAGTAATAGTTACACATGAAATGAATTACTTATTTGAGAAATGAATTTTGTGCAAATTTTGCAAGATTTTGCAACATTTATTTTGTGCAAGATTTTGTGTCTCTTTATGAAGTAACCCTGAAAATGAATGAAGTATATTGAAAAAAAATTTCGCCACGAATGTATAATAAAAGTCTGTACTCGCTTTTTTTTTGCATTTCCGAATGAACGGTATAACGGAAGTGACAGGTTTCTAACTGCAGCCTCTTGAATCGTCAGGCAAAATTGACGTAATGGATAATCAGAAAATTCAAACATAAGCCCCTGGCGCACGCACAAAAAATATCCCTTTGCTCTCTTTTTTACGAAAAATAATCCTGAGTGATCAACGAAAAAGATAATCTGTTCAACAACGGGGTTGAAACCGGACAGGATGTTTTATCGCGCATTGTAATCCCGTATACCACGATGATAGTGAGATGGAGAGAGAGAGAGAGAGAGAGAGAGAGAGAGAGAGAGAGAGAGAGAGAGAGAGAGAGAGAGAGAGTACGACCGGACGCCGTGACGTGTACCCACCGTAAGATAGCAATCGGTCTTTTGTTTCCGTTTCATCCCTCGTCGCACCTTACTCAACCCCTCCACAATGAAGACATGGTAGGAAAACATGCTTGAGTGTGCCGTCAATTTATTATCCCGTGAATACCTCACGTAATCCGCTTCAGTATGCTAATTGACCAGAGCAATTTTTAGGAAGCATATGGCAATTACTACGCTTGCATTCCTGTGGATTAAGGGTGATAAAAAGTCCTGGATGCTCGTTAAATTATATAAAATTTTGTAATTAATGTGAAAAACACGAAACCGAATTCGAATACATTGGCATTTTCGCATTGGCTAGTTATTTTCAAAAGAGTAGATTTTGTGATGAGTGCAAGAAATGGGTTTTTCGCGAAGGGGAGAAGTTTATATTACAAGCCGAAAACGATACTCTTTATGGTGTCTTCTCGCGGTGCTGTAGAGTTAACTTTTTTCTAAACCGCATCGCATCTTTTCCAGGAACCATACTCAGTATTGGGACCTTCCTGGTGACCATATGGGGAGACCAAGAAAAATCCTGTCCAATGTGGGCCTCCATCTGCCGAGTCCCATCAACAACTTGCTTCCCTTATACACTGAAATCCCGATGAATTTAAATATTTAAACTACTGTTCAATGATTTCCGAGCAGTGAATAAACTGTTCACAGCCGGGATTTGAATTTGTGACCCTTCGATTAGTGCCTCTGGCCGGGCGCCTTAGACCACTCAACCATCGTTTTTGTTTGAATTTATAATTATAAAATTTTTTCAACATTTTAGGAAACATTGTAAAAACTTGATAAAACTTTTCGAGAAGTTGGAATATTTTCGTTATTAGTTGGTTAAAGGGCCAAATTAGCAATCAATTGTGAAAATGAAGTATTGGGAATTGATTTGAGTATTTTTCGTTTGGATTAGTTAAATGCTTACCTCTATCTCCGATCTCATGCCCAGATATATCTTTTTAAGTACCAAAAGTCATTGCTTATCTCAACGGGCAGTAACAACTGGTTGGCGAAGTGAGTTTGTTCGCAGAATATCGATCGCAACCAGGTCGCAACACCGGTCACCTCGGAAATTTACAGCAGAAAAGTGCGAGTCCTAGCGTGCCTCGAGTTTTTCAAAGTCCGAGATAATTCACGTGGCATAAGTGCTTTACCAAGGATGAAAGAAGATAAAACGGCCGTTACTGTGGTTGCCTGACAGAAACCACTGGGAGTGAGTGAAATTTTGTCACCAACCAGTAGTTAATTGTACAGAAGACGACTGAAGTGCATGGAGACGTAGTGGCACTTGCTACAAATTATTTTAAACGGAAGTTACCAAAGGCACGACATTTGGACAGCGTGTGGCTGGCTGCTGCTATTTTTCCTTGAAATAAAATTTATGGGCCTATTGTAAAGTTTTTTTCGCTCGACACGCGTTTTACTGGAACTATTGCAAGAACAAGGGTCTCAAATGAAAATACTTTTGAAATATTTTTTGAGGGATTTTAAAATCAAGCTAGATATTCCAATACAGCAAGATATTTACGTAAGCCTCACTTTTCAATTTAGCTGAAGATTAATTTTGGGAAAAACACCCCAAGGAACATTGTGATCCAGTTTGGAACAATATCTGCAGCCTCCAGAATATTCTGTGTCGTGTTGCTGAGTGTTTCTCTCCAGCGATGGACAGAAATGCACACGCCAACAGATTAGATCTCAGGTACTATACGAGAGTCTCGTATTACCTGATGTTTTCAGAGTGGGAGTTACTTTTTATTTTTGCTGCAGAAGGGTTTTTGTAAGCAGAAGCACCAAGTCGGCTTCCCGTTTTACCCCAACGACTGCGTCTCTGTCTCCGTCTTTCTCTCTGTTCATAGCATCTCCAGTATTCCTCTAACACACATTAGCTGAATCGTCGTATCTCTTGACTCTATCCTTTTTCAATTCCTTCCATTTAAACTACCAACCCCCCGTCAGCAGCAGAAGCCTAGTGCCTCGGAGCTCGTTCTCTCCGTTGGCCATCAGCATTACGATTATTACGCGATTATCATTACGAATCGTTGAGATAGCTTCGTCTGGTACAAGTTAGAAAGAGAAGGAGACAAAAAAATCAAGTTGACAGGATTTTGATGGTACTCTAGACTTCTTCGTGTGCTCTCGTGTATTCCAAATGAAGCCGTCCTGCGGCCATTACGAGGAGGCAAGCATGAATATACCGGTGAGTTTTATCTGGTAATCTTAATTTCACCAGATTCTCCGACTAGGTAGAAATATAATGTTACGGCGAGTTGGCTCTCCCGAGTGTGACTCGATTGCAAACGCCGATGAGAGTTGGTCCGCCCGAGTGTTCTTCTTACTCTGTCTTTCTTTCTTCCTCTCGGAGAACTACAAATTGAGGAGAGAGGCATTATAGAGAGAGAATTATATTTTACAGTATTTGGAAGGCATTGAAATTACATTTTAGGAAATTTCAAGTTTTGCTAAAAGTTGAATGGAATTAAAAATATTGGTAGTAATGAATAAATGACCATTCTTTCACTTAAATTTCTGTCTATCAATTTTCAGTTCACGTGCGATACCATGGCTTTTGAGATTCACGATAGTCGGAATTGTGTGTTGTGGCCTCATTGGTACATGCCTTTGATTCTCACGTAGAGGGGAATAATTGTTTTTTTCTATAGAAAATAATAACAATAAACATTTACAAAAACATGGGGGTGGCCCCAGTGGGATAGTTTATTAGCACTAGAGAGACAATGGAGGTCGGGGCACATAAAAAAATGTAGACGAAGAAGGTGGAGTAGGTCAGAGAACAATAAAAGGAAGAAATGAGGAGTGAGAGGTGAGTGCAGTGGACAGAGAACCAGGAGCGGCGAAAACAACAAAGGAGAGAAAAGAGTATTTAAAAAAAAACTAGAATGACGAGTAAAAACCGTCGGGGAACTGGGAAGACACGATTACTGTCTTCAAATTTAGCTGCCGTGATAAATATTTACAAATTAGTATTTTTTATCCCTTACATAGATAAGAACTGATATTACAGGTGAAAAAAATAAATTTAAAATGAACTATTACACTGTTGGTGGACGATTAACCCAAAAGATAGGAGAAAACAGAGGCGGAAGGATTTTTCATTCCTGTAAAATAAATACATTTCGAACGGTCGTGATTTCAAATATTGAAAAATTCAAATCATCCAGCAGTCACTGTTCCTACTACAATATAGAGAAGGTTAATACGTTTCCAACTAGGCCGTAAAACATTTATTTGCAAAGAGAGTGAATAAGGATCGTGAAGACACGGCGGCTCAGCACACCGAAAATAATATAAAAGACAACCGCTTAGAGAAGTCCCTTTTCCTTTCATCAACGTATAAGATAACACACACAAAGTCCAAATGTCCTGGATCCCTCATTTCTTATCTGCAAATTATAAAAATCGATTGGTGGTAACGAAAATGTGTAGAATATCTGCCTTTTAGTGTTCGATTATGATTTTGGGCTCCTCAATTTCCCTTCTGGACACAGCTGGAGGCGACTTGGCCTCTACATAGTTGGAATTATATATATATAACTAATTCTGGATAAGCAATGTGGGTGAGGGGCGCAGGGTCTACAAGAGAATTGAATCGTGAATTTCATGAAACGTCCGCAGTTTCGTAACGGCGATTAATCATCCTTCCACCATCGCCAAACCTGAAATGGTTGAATTACCTATTTCAAAATCGAGCGCCGGTTGTCGGACAGTTTGTATTGGTATGCGGGTATAACCTCCCGAAATCGTGAATTTCGGAGTGATTCCGGGCTATTGGGAGAACGTTTGTGGATGAAGAGAGACGGGTAAAAGGGAATGGGCAGATCGGTACTCTCGATTTGAGCCTTAATTTCCATTCGAGCTCGGGGATATTAGAGCGCGGTTGTGTGACGTCATATGTATGCAAATTTCTCACAGTTTCAACCGCCTCCTCCCACTTCCAGTCTTCCGCCTTTGCTCCCTTTCTTCTCAAATGTACTCTTCCTACTCGCGCATTGGCGTTCACTAGCCCACGGTGGTGGCTACAATCGTGTAGGATTCGCTTCCGACTGAGGCGTAGGTACCATGGCTTTCCACGTTTCTTTTTCCTAAATGCTGCGGTTTGGCTCATGCGCGTGGACAAATGGGAAATGTCGGACATATACGATATTTCTATGCAAACAACACGTTTAACGCGCTTCTCACAGAATCTTGTCATCGTTAAGTATGAGTTAAGTAAGAAAATGGAGAATACCATGTTTATTAACGGGAGATTGATAGCAATAGCTTTGATTTGTAATGACACATGAGTTTTTATAATATTTGGCTTTATAATGGTAAGACTGGAATGTTCTGTTTTTGGTTTGAATAATTTTTTTCCTCATTTTCACTGACGTTTGCAGACATAGTGAGATATTTTCACAAGTCGCACAGACTGGGCATATGTATAAGTTAGCAAAATTGTGAATCCAATATTTATTCATTTCATAATTTATTCACAATTTAGTCATTCATTTCTATTCCTTAGACATTGATTAATATAGTTTAAGTCAAGAATATTGTATTACAATATGACATATTAATTAAATTCAAGGAATTGTTTACAAATATACAAACTTTTAAGGTTTTGAATCTCCGTTAGTAAATAATAATCAAATTTAAATGACAAATGTCAATATTTATTGTTAACAGCAGTTCATTCGGAATTCCAAATTAAAGTTGTGTGATATTCCATTTTTAAATCTGGTAAAAAAAAACAACAAACATGAACCAGTTTTATACATGATGGTTGGCTTGTCACCAAGGCTATAAAGTACTGTTTTCGAGTAAAGGCATGGCAATAAAGATTTACTAAAAATAAAATATGGAAAAAAGATGAATTCTGACCACGATTTGTGACCTCCATCCTACCGCCGAATAGACGTAAAGGGATGACAGTGTAGCGGTCATAGGCTTCTTCCAAAAGGCGGGTGAGAGCAGAGCTGGTCAGCCCATAGCACCGAGAGAAGGATCATCCTCAAATGTATATGGGAATAGAACGTGATTTGCGGTTGGGGGCACGAGTCTCGGATTTGAATTTATCTTGTCCCAACTCTCATCCCTACAAGGTTTTATCTTTATATTCGTCTGTGAACTGTAGCGAACTAGTAGCATTCATTCTCCTCATGGGTTTTGAGGCGCTAAAAAATATCGTTTCTGATGTCCAAGAGACGTTAGTATTATCTGACCTCTATCTAGATGCACACAAAGGCCTCGAGGCTAATACTATTGCATGTTGATTTGTGAGGAGAGAGCGAAAGTGGATGACGCTACATTTCTGTTTAAGTTTTAGCAATGAACATTGTAAAAAAAATGATTTTATAATAGCTAATAATTGTATATAATGTAGTAATGTGTAATTGGTAATTGTATATCCATGGAGATAAATTTTTTTTCACTTTTATTTCGTTGTTGAAAATTGAACGTTTTATGGGGTGTTTATTCAATCAGTTAATTTTAAAAAATTGTGGAATTTTGAAAAATTCCCATGTCAGCTATTGGAAATAATGTAAAAACAACAATCGATGTAAAAAAGCCACTCACTGATTATTTATACCTCGTTTAGTATGCTACGTTTTCTTTCGTCACTGAGCTAGAGCAATCTAAGCAGATGTTGCGCTTGGTTAGTAGAACAGTTGGTGATTAGCTAGACGAAAATACCGGAAACAAGAGGGATGAAGCATGCAAATGATATCTGCCTGGCGCTTCTATCTCTCTTTATTTAGTGATATATACCATGGTCCTCCTCCGAGAAACTGCGGTATCGATCTCGCGGCCGCGACCACCTCACACCACCTCGCATCCGGGGGTAGTCGTTACGAGCACCTTCGGTACCCGAAGTAGTTTCGGACAAATGGTAGCCGAGGCGCTTTGCAGCGGATGCTTGCGACATTAGACCGATCCAATCATCCCTTATTTAAATTTACCAGTGAAAATCCAAAAATATATAAGCATTGAGAGAACTCCATCTATTATGAACAGTTTCATAGTGAATCAATGGGATAGACTATTAAAATTATCGGAGATTTTTATTTTTCATTTGACTGAAATATGGTTCATATAGATTAGAAGACTTCAGGTGACTATCTATTTAATTGTGAATTCAAAATTAATCGTTTTAAGCATCCCTGCACGACTTGAAATATGTATGATCTGTATTAATGTCTCTACTAGATGCAAATTAATCTGAGAAAGTAGCTTGGTGAATTTTATTTATTAGTTCCAAAATAGTTGTGAGGGTTAGCGTTGATGGTTTTGTGAAATTATTGCATGGTAGTGGCAGCATTATTCGGAAACAAACGGCTAACGACCTACCGCTGTGTCACGATTGGTCAAATGACGCGTGATACCCTGGTTATATACATGCTAGCATCCACTCGAAGGGGGTTTCATGAAACCTCGACTTTCGACATTAAAGGGCGACCTAGGGTAAGGGGGTGGGGCATAATTAGTTGACTATGAATGAGGTTTAATTGACTTGCCAGACGATAGTAGCTACCTACCCTCACATCTCTCCTCCTTCCAGCCATAACCTCCGGATCCTGTCTGTCTCTTTTTCTCTCTCTTTCTCTCTCTCACGTCTGCGTATACCCGGATGAAATAGAATCGACAGCGGAACTGCCTCTCGTGCAGCGTGCAACCCTTTGACTTAGAAGACAAAGTGATTTGGACGATGATGTGCCCTCCCTATTTCAACAACTCCGGGCTGCTCGACATTGTTCGAGATATTATTAGCATTGTTAACCAAGCAACTTTACCAGTTACAACACTCGCTATCTAGACGTTATCAATCCTCTCCCGCGCACCCCTTGTCGACGCGTGAGCTGCCATCCGGTGTAGGACCGGCTCACGGAGGGAGCCAGCAAATCATTTACAACCCCTTCTCTTTCACTCATCACTAACTCTCTCACCCTCAGTGTAAGGCCTTCAGGCTATTCGAGTTCAGCTCTGAAGTCTCCCCGATCTCTTAATTGCCATACTGTTACATTGGTGATCATGTCAAGTGATGTCGAGTCTCAACCCTTTTGACACCAATGCACAATGAATCATGAATAGTTGATTTATTTTGATGGGTGAGCTATATTGGTAGATAATTACCGATGGATATAAACATTATTTGTACTAAATTTTATGGTTTTGACATGGCAAAACATGTTGCAACCAATTTTTTTAAATACGCTTGTTAAAAACGTATAGTAAATTATAAAACCGCGCTGCAATTACAAGGGGTAGGAAAAGGACACGATGGTATACCATAACATTGGCATGACGTGTCTCGGGTTGACGTTTCATTCTCGGTGAATTCCCGCACCATGCATACTAACTAACCCACACAAGTGTATACAGTATATAAAGCTGTCGAGGGCGGATTCTGAATAGTGGGACAACTATCACTGGAATAAACGATTGTCGAAGACCAGCAGAGCGGCGGGGGGTGGTAAATCAGTGAAAAAGACGAAACGAGTTAAGAAAGAATGGATGGCGAAAGAATGCCGTAATCATGCGTGTGCTGGGCAAGCTCGGCTTGAGGAGGCGTTCGTCGGCACTTTACTGGACACAACCCCTTGGATGGGTGAGTGGAGGGGCAGGGGGGGAGCAACTTATCGCCACTCTGTAGTTACGAGAGTCACCGGGAGATGTAGCAACTAATCCAACTTTTTGTATTTTTCTATTTTCAAGTTAACGAGACGGGAGGAAAATTTGCAAAGAAATTGCACGACAAAAGATCAAATTGATATCAACTACCCCTTTGTTAAAACTTAGCTGAAAAGTGAATGGATTGAAACCTAATTAATTAATAATATGATGATAGTTTCTTTTTCTAAGACCATTAGATTTGTAAATTCATATTAGAGAGTGAGGATTCAACAGGAGATATGGAAATAACACCCACTAGGTGACAAAAAGCATGTAACTTGCATAGATGAGAAAGAATTCTGAAGGCGAAGAAGAATAGTTGGACAGAAATGATGGGGGATGAAGCAACCGACAGTCAGGGGCTACAGAGGCAAGGAGAACACGTAAGGTGTACAACCGTTTGGCCCGCAAGAGTAACGGTGGCAGTCACGAAATCGAAGCTCAGCCTGGTTAGATACCAACTTCTATTTTTAAACGGTTTCCTATTACCCATGGCAACTATCTTCCACGCGAAATCTAACCATTATTTTGGTCTAGCCTTGTTTTTCTTCACCCCCGCTCACCATTCTACAGAACTCTTACTTATCCCCTGACCTCCCATCCTTCCACTCTCTACTGCCGTTATCTTCTTTTTCTATGTCACCCCGGTTTCTTTTTTCATTCTTCTATACCTGTTTGGCAGTTTCAATTTTTTATTTGCTTTTATTCCAGTGTAATTGTTGGGGCCAGTCACCACTATCGTCACTACCTGCGCCGCAAAGCCTAACCATCCACTTTGCGAATGTTTCTCAGCCACGCGACCCCCGTTTATGGGATCGCGCATAGCTCCGAGGTGCCTTCCTCGCCTAGCCACCGCTACCATAGCCTCTCTCCTTCTCGGAGTGCATCTCGTTCTCTGATTTCTTCAACTATTTTCATCTCGACATCCTCATAGGATCCGGAACGGTCTCATTCAAGAAAACTGAAAACATGAATATTCACCGCCAATTCCTAGTAGACATCTATATCTAATTGACAATTCACAATCATATAATAAATATTAGTTGATTCAAATTTTACCTCCCCCCCCCCGCTACAGTAGTAAAAAATTGGTCACTTTATGGAAATTTCACAAAAAAAAAAAAATTCAATAAAACACCTAAGTATAGCCCCTCATTTTCACATCGTCCTCGTATTAATATCCTCCCTCCCACCGTCTTATTTTCTCCCACGTTCTGCACCCCTGCTCCAGGATATCATCTAATGTAATGAAAGTTTCAAGACTCGTTAGCAGAGTAGTGCGAAAATGCAAATTTGAAATGGCGCGGGATTTACTCCCCACAACCGTGGAAACGACTTTGCCACGCTCGGACAATCATCAGCGCGTATCCAACTGCATCGAGTAAAAGTGCTAATAGAAGGGGGTCGAAGTCTAGTTGGATAGCGCGTCGAGGTCGGTATGGAAAACCAGCTAGAAGGGGTTGGTTGGAGTTGCCTGGAACATACCCGACGAGTTTAATTATCGGGTTAAACGTAGCGAGCGTTGATTCTGATGAGAGTTCCGGATTCAAATGTGCCTCACCATCGTACCCAGTCCAGCATTCGGGCAACGGTATGGGTGGGAGGGGGAGGCTTTCACTACGTGACTGTCACGAGGACAGGCTAGTTAACTATCTAACAGTACGGACAGTTGACGCGGACCGAGAGAGTTTTGGGAATAGAGAGAGAGAGAGAGAGAGAGAGAGAGAGAGAGAGGGATGTCGTGGGTGAGTGAAGAGAAGGGAAGGAGTGTACCACCAGAGGTGGTGGGTTATGGCTGCCTGAAACACAGTCGATCCATGGGGGAGATACGGCACGTACCTATATAAGCCCCCGATGACATTGTTCGCACTCGGATTCATATTCAAATTGGCCTAGCGCCGACGGATTGCGATTATTGCGATTATTATTGCCGCACCGTTTCGCCAAAGCGAGCCTGTAAGAGAGAGGGAGAAAGTTAGCGGTAAAATGAGTGGGGTGGCAAGGATGTGAAACGTGAATTTTGGGTATATAACTCGTCAGAGTCACCAGGCACATCATATTTCGTGAACACAACTCTGACGAGAGTTTCGAGATTGCCATCGTCTTTTCGGGAGGACGGTGCGGTTATGGTCTTGTACGCTTTCTTGAATCACTAACAATAATGAGGGTGGGTACCAGAGAATGAGGGATGAAAAATCGGTGATGGAGGGGGCAGGAGGAGGTAAGCGAAGGCGAGCATATCGGAACCACGCCAGGTCCCTAGGGAAGGACATCCGAAGCCGGATAAGAATCCACTGGAGGGCCCGGAGATGTAATAACGTTGTATACGGTGGAACAGGGGGAGAGGAGTATGAGTGACGAGAGGAATAATAATAATGAGCGAGAGGTGCGAAAATCCAATGAGAGAGATACTGAGAGGCATGAAGATGGATTAATCCACCACTGAGAATCGTCCCAATTAAAAATCCAATTAAAGAAAAGCGTCAGGGAGGGTTTGAAATGACAAGTTTTCGATCCGAATCAAAATCGTTTCCGGCCGATAAAGCGAGCGCTCATTTGTTAACGATTGTAGTAACCATTTTCACAGCTCAGTATCTCCCTCTTTTCCGTTAATTTCTTTTATATATTTTCTTTCTTTTGCTCTCTGTTGCGCACCCTCACTTTGCTACTTTAACTTCGTAGGAGCCGTTAATTTTGGCGACGGCCACGACGTTAGTTTTATCGCTCGTCATTTTTTTAAGTGCAAATGAGTTCGTTCTTTCCTACTGTACACCCCACTCCAATTCAACCCCCTCGTTCTCTCTCTTCTGCTCTTTACCTTTTTTTTCTCTTCGTGAATTTTGCACTCCACCCTCGACCTAGGATCCTCCATTATTTCTTTAATTTAAAAACGGAACGATTTCTACGCAGGGTGACTTGCTGGATTAAAAAACCCAAACGCCCTCCTCCGTTTTTTTTTATCACAAACTCCCTCTCACACTCCGTCGTCAAACTGTTCCAGTGAAATTTTTCTTTCCGTTGTTCTCTTGCAATGTTTTCTCTGGATGGAACTAATCTCAGCACTTTTAATGCACCCGAAAATGTATGTCGATTTTCATGGTGTCTCGTAAAGAGTTTAATAATTACTATTCATCGTTTTTTAAATCGAATCATCAAATCATCATTCATTCATTCTCTTTTGTCGCATCTGAATTAACTGCAATATTGCTCGCCTGACGATTTTTACCATGTGCTCAAATATTCCAACAATATCTTTCGAAAAATGTAGAATTTTATTTTTTTACAGACCTGTTGAACCAATGTCCTAGTTAGATTCAATGATTTTCTCTTTAAGCTATTCTAAATACTCCAATACTTTGCAAACCAACGCTTTATACCCTGAGAGCCGTACCAGGGATAGGACGATGCTCGTTATTAGAAATTCTTGCTTGGCAATCCAAAACTGGTAGCCTTCAGCCGCACCGCAGCACAATGGGTCTTGTCCAATCGGGTGTGAAAGTTCCTTTGTGGTTCGATTTTACTCCCGTAGCCCGAGCTACTGCCATGTTTAATTTTGCACTAGGCCATTTCCTTTGTTTCCAAACATTTCAATTTAAATCAAGAGCTCCAGAGGTGATTCGGCATTGAAATTCAAATGTGTTGATGTTCTTTCGTCTTGTATGTATGATTGAATTCGGGCCTTTTTCTTATAGGGAAAATAGAATTAGGCGCCGATCCGTTATTAATGAGATTGGCGGCAACGGGTATACATATACAGAGTAGCGCAGTGGTACGGTGAACAAGGGACAGATCTGAGCGGTATTGGTCCCTCAGTTTCATGGAATTTCACATGGCTTTTGTTCGCCCGACTGGATTAGTAGCTTGGTGGGTTAAATTAATTGCCGCTTCATCTTACCCTAAGAATCATTTATCCTCGGAACCAACCGAAAGCATACTGTTCACTGCACACCTTCAGCTTCTCTCTCTTTTTTTGGTCATGTTGAGAACCGGTAAAGCCTTGAAAACCGGGCAATATCGTGATGATATATCAGAGATAAGCTTTTAAAATTTTCGTTTTGTAACCCATTGTTTTGATTAATCTGACCGTTATCACAAAATACATTTATTCAACGAAATAAGAGAGAATAACCTTATCGGCATTATACATCCATGCGCGTTATATCCTACAGAGAAAAGAGATGTCGTGCTGGTGGTAATATCGGGGCCGCGCCAGGTTGGATTAAGGTCGGGGCGTCTAATAAATAAAATATAATAAGAATAATAGTGGCAATTTTCGACGAAGCGAATAGTCGCAGGAAACGAGGTATTATCTGCGTGGCGGTAGGCATAATGCAATCTGTTGTATTTGAATATCTAATAGTTTTCAATGCATACATCATACAGTGAATGCCTTTAACATCGACGCCCGTGTTCTGTTAAAGTAACCGAGGGTTATGTTTATACCTGGAGATGCTAATTTAGCCGCTCGGTCAGCCTAAGAAAAAAAAAAAACAAAAGTAAATGCCAATAACGTCGGAGGGCTACGATCGTACCGAGAAATCGAAGATTATTCAATCTAGCCAGGAGTAATTCGCACGGTTAATAAGTTGTTAAAGTATTCGGGGATAGGAGGTGGAAAATACATATGAAATCAATGAAATGGTGGTTCATTATTTCGACACAGTTGTTAATATTCTGTCAATTGATTAGCTAATTCGATTTTTTTTTTTCATAAAATCTACCTCAATGTTACTCTTGAGCCTTCTCTATTTTTAAGATAATTAAAAATCAATATTGACGATGAAATTATCGGAGTAATTGAAACTGACTCAATGGCAATCGCCCCAAGGATATTTGTGCCCATGATAGTGAGAGTCTGTCTGATAAGATTTTCCGTATGAAAATAGAAAAAAATTGCATAGGTCATACAAATTAATTCGTTCCTCGTCAAATCAAGCAAGTGTAATGATCTTTGATTCAGATTACTTTTTTGTAACACCGTTGAGAATTTCTAAGTCGTCGATATGAGTCGCCGTGGTAATCCTGCGTAATGAACCTCTCAAGACTGTCAGGAGACGTTTCAAATATTTATCCAGATGAAAAGAACTTTCCACCGACGTTTCCAAGACGCCCCCGTGGACCTCTCATCTACTCCAGTATACGAAGCTTTTCGAGTTAATAACATCGGGTGAGGGCCCCTGGTCTTTGCACCACCCAGTTTCTATAAAATTCAATTTCTACTAAATTAAAAAAAAATCATCGTCGACTAGGCGGCTATCAAGAGAAGAAAATTAATCTAATGTCGGGTTCATTGATAAAGGATCTCGGTTTTTTCATTTGCTTTCATTTTTTTCCACCCTCATTCTGTCGACCTCCTCAGCGAGTCCATTCACACCGACGCCATCCATTATCCTATTCACCAGCAATTGCATTTTTTGTTATTCTCATTTTGTTGCCCGTAATGAAACATTCTTTTTATCAATGACACGATAAATTACAGCCCTTTGTCGGGATAATTCGTAAAGTTTGAATTTATAAGAACTTGGAAATGGAATTACTGAATTATTTCTATTTGCAGAGTAATGCTAGGGATTTAGCCTGTTGGTTGGTCGTGCAGTGGACGGCACAGGTCCAACGTGTGTGTAAAGTCCCTTTGATGACTCACAGATGGCGCCGATCGTTCAATAAACCTAGAGAGACTTCAATAACAGTCTGGCCGGGAAAGAGAATGCGCCATGTTTGAGTAAAAGAGGCGGTCCTTTCAAAATATCAGTCATTATAGGGTAATATTGAGAAATTGGGGAAGGTGGGGTAACATAAACTCCATTTTTATTGTCATTGATGTAGTGGCAATTAACAATGCTGATTATCTTTCTTAGCCGTTTAAATGATCATCAAAAGTGATGGATCCGTTATTGTAAGTCACTGTAAGAAATTCAGCATAAAAAACACTATTAAACTAGTGCAAATCCATATAATTCTTAAACCCGATTGGGGCCTCACAAATGAAGTAAAAAAATTCATCCGGCTAAACAATGCAATTTTGACAAAAGCCGATTTCCAAATAACACTGATTCAAATATTTAACTAGGTGTTCAATGTGTTCAACACGCACTTGAATATATAGTGAGTATTCTGACACCAATGAATGCAAGTTACCTGTTTTTGTTATCTCAGGTCAAATCGCATCGGTGATCCTTTGCTCTACTGTAGCTCTTGTTGCGGAATTTAAAATTATCACGGTCATTGTCTGCCTTATGACACTAAAAAGAGCCGGAGGCCTACGATCGCACCACATCTGAATTTACGCCAATTATGCATTCTGTAAATCATGCTCGTCATCTAATTCCCCTGGAGTGTAAAAAACGACATGATGTTGGTTCATCAAGACGGAGCAAACGAGTGTCTGGTTTTCGTAACAGGAGGACGGAATTGAAATTCATAATCGTGGCACTGGAGACAAAAATGTTAACGACTTAATAGAATACAAAGTATTACGAGAAGTCGGAATAGGATGAAAATTGTGATGATACATCATAATTGATAAATATAATAAAACATAACTTTCATTTTATAAAAAATCTTCGTTACACTTCATCAAAAGAATTTCACTCAAGTGCTCCAAATAAATTTTATTGAATTTAAATAAATCATTTCCATATTTGTGAGTCGATGATTCTCCGTCAGATGGCGCCACCAATCTACTAAGTGGATTTCCATGGAGAGAGTAAAGAAAGTCATAAAAATGACAAAGCCCCCCACACTGACCCTGCAGTTTAAAATTTTGTTTACACGTACACAAACCTCACTCCCTCAATATTTTCGACAACGGTACCAGGTGGACTCGCATACACCGTATATAGAAAAGAATCATTAATCATTATTGTCTTGGTATAATTTTTTTCTGATTTTATTCCGTCTATTTATCCGCCTCTCCTCCAACACGAAACTAGAATGAGAACCTAGATGACATCCATGGGCTTACCGAGGGCTCCCGCCCTGTGCGCCAGGTGAATTGCTTGTTAGCTTGCACAATGTAATGATTTTCTCTATGTCGCTCTTTTTTTTTCACTTCTTCACTTCAACTCTTTTCATCCACTCATTCTCACTCCGCCACTTTACATTATTTACACAACTAATGTGAATACTCAATGACCAAAGGGACAAGAAAACGGTTATCGGCTCCGTATGTTAATTTATTGTTAGGTGCTAATTCAACTTCACACTCGGGCCAACGAAAAAGTGAGTAAAACCAATAAAAATCCCAATATCAAGATACTTTAACATAAGATTAACCGAGGGTTTTCCACGTGTATCAACCATTGTAATAAACAAAAAAAGAGGGGCTGGACATGAAGGAAGTGGTGCATACGACTACTGAAAGAAGACGAGATTAAAAAAAGGTATAGGTGAATGTAATCGCACTCGACACATTAGCAGTGACATATTGAATAAGTAAAGTGATTAATTGACCCTTGAAGACTCGAAGCAACCATGCACCGATGTTTGCCAGGTAGTTATTCAAATGAATCATTAAAGGGTAGAAAAATAATTTAAATGTACATTTATTCAAGAACATTTTTTTAAATACAGACGATTAGTCGCACTAGAAAATATAGTATGTCCATTCCATTTTTAAAGGCATTTCTATGGCGATTTTTGAATAATTTTCAACATTTAATGTCTCGCAATAAGACCTTGAGCTACATGGTATTTTGAACTTCAAAATACTGGCCAATGATAGGTTTTTCATCAATAATTATGTTCCTTAGAATGTAGAGGATTTAAAAATTAATAGGGGCAAAAAAATTTGTATCATTCAATATAATAATTAAAGGTATATTGACTATCACAAAAAAAATTGTCTGAATTCAAGTGACGCAAGATAAATTAACTGAAGCATTGCGAGGATATAGCAATGATCCCGTGATAAGATGATGGTCAACCAAAGCAGAAAGGCATAAATGACAAATGAAAAGTGTCATTCCAATGCTTGAAACAGCCGTTCTCCCACTGTCCCCGGCATTCCTTCATTTGAATGTTCTCTACTACCTCTCATCCTCTTTCCATTTTTGGTTTCTCCCCATCCTTTCGTTTCTTTTCTGTTAAGACTGGGCTTGGGATGCAACCGAGAGATAATAAATGAATTGAGCGCGAGAAACATTCAGTCCTGTTCGATTTCAACGATGAGTTTCACTTTTTTCTTCAACTCCCGCATATTTTACCTCTTTGGGAGCCTTTGTATTGTGTGATACATACGGGCTTGATGCAACGCATATACCGGCGGACAATTCGATCCAGATCCATGTACTCGGTTCAACTAAAATTACTTGGGGCTGGGTGAAAATGGAAATGACGAATGAGAATGGATACAAGACTGCATTTAGGGGGAGTTTTCCTTACGTCCGGGTAGAATCTCAGCACATAAAGAATTAATGGGAAACAACATGACCGAAAAACAAATGAGAGTGGGATTTAACAAATTTTTTAGACAGAACCATGAATTTAGAAAGCCATATCTTCAAATACAGATAAATAATAAGAGTTATTGAATGAACTGTGGAAAATTCAATAACCAAATGAATGATATAAATACTAGTTTTCATCTTCTCAGGGACAAAAAAAAGAAAAAAATTCTAATAAACGAATCCTGGTCCTGGTCCTATCAATAACCCATTTAATTATTTAATCAATGCTCATGAAT
The DNA here is from genome assembly GCF_034640455.1 of Diachasmimorpha longicaudata. NCBI lineage: Eukaryota > Metazoa > Arthropoda > Insecta > Hymenoptera > Braconidae > Diachasmimorpha > Diachasmimorpha longicaudata. The sequence continues at coordinate 10,180,788 of NC_087231.1, read as the reverse complement.
TCAACAATTCCTCATAAATATGAATTTTTGAACCCTTCGTACATTGCCCACTCGCATATCACAGTAGTGTTGCAGATGTACAATTGTAAAGTCACGAAGTGACCAGTTAAAATGTTGGTTAATTACCATCATTAATAATTGTCCATTCTGTTCTCTCCCTCTCAGGTACCTCTGACTATCGCAGTAGATGTGAAACAAGCACGAACGCTCCTCCAACTTTTTTCATCTCGCTTTTACACTGGACGTTGAACGGAGCTGCATTGTGCGGTTTAATATTTCAAATAAATGCGTACATTAGCGCGCTATCTCGGTGTGATCCCGTGTTGACTATTAACAATGCTCATCCTGCTATTATGACTTATCTGACTGAGACCGTCTCCTCTCCATCTTACTCCGCTGCATGTAACTTTGTACGATGTGGAGCTCATCAAGTAAAAAATCATTGAGAAATTCCTGATTAATGGATTTAATTAAGTCCAAAGAAATATTGATAATTATCGGAATGAAATGATATTCCTTGACTTTATGGATTTTTTTTCTGTAGAGATTATGAGTAAAAAAATTATTACAATATTTTCATTTTAATAAGTTAACTAAATTGCGGGCCTTATTAATCATCTAGCGAATGACGGAAAAAAATTCACTCCAAGATTAAGAAATAATACAGTTACTGATGATGTCGCAATGGTGATGAAATGATGTAATCCCTTGCAATTATCAATTCAATAAAATAAGAAATTTGATTTGGTGAACGTTTCTCAACCCTTTGGCTCATGGCCCTTTACCAGTATCGCGTGATCGGTCACGAGAGAAAGAAAAAGAGCGGGAGAAAGAGAGGCGATATGTTCTCCGGCAAAATTGTCGTTGGCCCCAGTAACACACGATATACCTGCTGAGTCTTATCGAGACCAGACCATACACCCATTATAATCGGCTCATTAAGCGCCAACATTTTCACGGACACCCGGTAGCTCTCCCCCCCCCCCCTCCATCCCGTCTTATGACCGATGACCGTATATGCGTTACCGAAAAAAAATAATAAATAAATGCAGAAAGACTTGGACAGAAAGTTCACAAAAATAGGGAGGTGAGACACAAATTTTATTTTCCCCTATATAAAAATGGATATTTAGAACGGACGGAGAGCTGTCACTCCATCTCTTGTCTCATTTGTATTAATGAACAAGTCACGGACATCATAATAATTCATCCTAAAATAGTTTCCTCTTTTTTTTTATGTACTAAGCTACTATAACAGTTACCCGGTACGTAAATGCCCACTTCCGTTTCCAATAAAACTTAATGGTTGTTGAGAAATTAATGAAAAAAGGAAGGAGAAATGAGACTTGGTTGGAATTAATTATCATTTAATTTATGCAATCCATTTGTTTCGGAGAACAATTATTGGTGGTATAAACGTTTGAATTACGTATTTGGTTAAATAATTATCGGTAAAAAATTTTAGATGATTTTTTTTTGTAAATGTCTTCATCTTAACTCACCACCAAATAGCTCGTAGAAATAAATAAAATAGAAAAATCAAATGGATCATTTAAATAATAATGTCCTATTACGATGACATTGAAATCAAGACTCTGTCAAGTTCAACCCGCTTAACATCGCCGCGGGGTGCCGGATACATCAATGCAAGAATCCATGTGGATCATAACGTTCGTTCGTTAGGAATGAGAGGTGCGTCCTCTCCCTCCGCACTCAAGCACCAAAAGACCGCACCCTCAATGGATAGTTCCACATATACATGGCATCCCTTTCTCCCTCGTCGTCGGCTTGAAAATACCACGACTCCCGCGGCGTACCCAAGGCCCTCCATGTCCCTCCTGTGAAATATCTTTAATCACTCTCGAGTAAGTGTACGGATACACGTATGTACAAACTGTTGAACAAAAATAGACAAGATGAATTTACACACAAATATCTGCGTACATCTACACATGGTACATGCACAATGGTATGCCTCTATATATTTTTAATGGCTGCACCCTCTTATTCGAGCCTTATCATATGTTTTTTTATTTTTCTTGCCATTTTTTCTAGACTATTGGATAATAATTGAATTTTCGCATGTAATACCACAAGAGCTCCGAAATTATCGGATATTTCCCGATAGGTTCGTTGCAAACAAATGAACGTGTCAAGTTTTCCAGTTTAAAAATCACGAGCGCGAAGCGCGAGTGATTTTTCTGGAAAACTTGACGAGCTTATTTGTTTGCAGGGAACCTTGAGGGAAATATCAGATAATTTCGAAGTTCGAGTGGTATTCGGGGGATTATTTTTTGCATCCAAATCTTGGCCGATAGAATTGCACCATGAGACATAATTTTCAACGAATTGCCATTTAATCTGTCAGATACAATTGAGGGTTACTTCAACATTTGTTTTTTTTTATATATATCAACATGCAAAATTTCCAGTGTAATTTTCAAGAATATCCGCTGAAATACCGTGTTGACTATACAAAATAACGTCGAATGGTGCAATCCTATTGGCCAAGATTTGGATGGGAAAAATAATCAGTGTAATTTGAAAAACATATTTCATCAGTGAAGAGACGAAAAATTCTCAACTCAATGATAAAAATTCATGAGTAATTAATTTCAATATAAACAGTTAACACCATACTGCCTAAAATTATAATTGGCAAAATTCGTTGAAATTTCAGTGGAATCACACCATAATAAAAAGTGTCACTAACCATTTGCCATGGAAATTACAGGAAAAAAATTCCCTTATACCTTCGATGTCTCCCAAGCGCATTAAATAATTGTAGAAAATGCAGGATAACATACCCCAGGACTGCTTATCCCTTCTGCCTAAGCAAAACCTCAATTTTAAATGACATTTCAATCAAAATGTACGCCCGCAGGAATTGACGAACGGAAAAAAATAAAAATAAATATGCAAGTGCTGTTGTCAGTTACCTCGGCGATAGTTTCGGTATGTATAAATAACAAGGACGCTTGGATTCGAGGTGGATGATATTCGTTATAAAATTGTATACGATACGATCGGGTACGCGATTTCGGGGGGAGATATCAGTGCTAGGATCTTTATTCGATTTGGAGCGTTTTATATATACGTTAAAAAAAGCTACCAACACGCAGATTTATATTTCGAAGTGAATCTGGCACAACCTATCCGTTTTATCCATCGACATGAGAGTGGTGCAGGGGTGGTAAACCCGCCTTCCTCGTGCCCCCTCCCGTTTGGACGCTCATTCGTAATATTCTACTACGACGGGTAATAAATCACCATTTGTTTTTTATCCCTTATTTTTGTTATTTCAATATTGACTGGGGTAACGTTATAGCGTAGTACTTGAACATCGCTTTGGGTTTATATTCCAAAGCACTCAAGATCAAGCCACATAGACACAGGGAGAGGATGAAAAAAAAACCGTCTCTTTTCTGGGGGATTTATGTCGTGCCAATAGTCCCGCAAACCATTGGGCTCCTTCGTGACATTATCCTCGGTAGCGGTAGCGAGTGTATAGCGGTGGATTGGGAAGTCAGTGGTACCCAGGTAGGAAAAAACGAATGGGCCAACCTTGGTACAAGCACGGCCGCCGAGCTGCCGTAGCTCGGCACCCGGGCTCCAGCCAAACTCGCGCCGAACTTGGCTAGACCCTGGGATGATAACACGGGGCCAGGCCTGGGACCGAACTTTGGCCAGACTTCGGTCGCCGTACTTTGGCCGCACTCTGGGCTTACCATTCGGCCCGAAATTGGCCCAGGCCTGTTGCCGAACTTTGGCCGCACTCTGGGCTTACCATTCGGCCCGAAATTGGCCCAGACCTATTGCCGAACTTTGGCCGCATTCTGGGCTGACCATTCGGCCCGAAATTGGCCCAGATTTACGACCAGAGCTGTGGCCAGGCTCCAACCGTTGCCTGTATTGGGTTCAGAATCACCAATAAATATATGAACGGTATATCTGATAAGCAGACATGTATTTATTACCTTCAACATTATACAGAAAACAGTTTTATTATGTGACAAAACTTATATTTAAATTTATTAAATCTATTGACAAAAAAACTCAGCCAATCAAAAACTTTTTTCCTCCTATCGACATAGTACATGTTTTCATCCGATTTTGGTTGAACAGTTAAAGATATGCAGTGTTTGTATCTCCAATTTTCATGAAAGATAATCACAACTATGAGATTTTTCCGCGAACAGAATATGAAAACTCAAAAAAATGATTGCAGGTATAAATTGTAGAAAAATCTTTTGTGGATTATTTTCATCCGCTTTTAAAATAAATAATCTACGTAGATCATTTGAATCCGAAATTTAATACGACATACCATATTAAGTCTTAATAAACTCTCTCTTACAATCTAATAATATTAGCAGTCAGTCTTCAGAATTCGAAGATTGTATTAACAAAATATCCAACAAAATAACGCACCAATGTTATTTTTTAAATTAGTAGTTTAGAATTGATAAATTATCGTGCTTCAATTCAAGCATGAAAACAGTCATTATAATAGCAATATTATGGATAATTTATTCCGCTATGGATGATAAGAATTAATTCTTATATCCATAGACAATTGCTGATACGAATTATCCTGATAAGAATTATTTTTTCATCTCGGAAAGACGTCCTTTTTTTACAATAATGTCTTCTCCATCTGCAACTCCGGAACACAGAATGATATTTAGTTGCATTGATTGTGTGCTAGTTCTATATAATATTGCTTATTATATTCACTCTTTCAAACAAACTTAGAAATATAAAAAAGTCTTGGATAGGATTACATATAACTAATTAATTTCAACCCTTAAATTTGAAATCTTTGGGGAATATGGACGCAGTCCGATTGTGAAACTTCAACCTTATAAATATTATTTGACTTGAATCACCAAATACTGAAAACAGCTCTCAATGGCTGAAATTACTTTCATTAGAATTTTTCTTAAAAATTAAAAATCCACTTATTATTTTTCCCTTTAAACTTTTGGACATAATATTTAATCCCTGAACCAACAACGGATATTTATTCCCGTGATCTAACTTATGAGGAAATGACATAGAAAATACTTTATTATGCTAAGATACATCACATTTTCCAATTGTTATTTCCATCTTCTGGATTTCCGACCTCGCCAGGAGAAATATAATAAATATAATTAATACTTCAATGACAGCCGAATACTAAACAATATTCATATATTAATATATATTCTGCCCAATGAAACGCCTCGCGATAAAAATATATTGATAATATAAACTTTTCCTATTAATCGTACCTTTTATCAAGAATATCACAACTAATACAATTACGAAAATGAACTAATGGAGTCATATTAACACAGTGATTTTACAATTCCATTTATCCCGGAAAAATGAAGTATTATCGATTGGTATCAAAGGAACAAACTGAATTATTCTCGTTATGATGACTTGACCCGCGTTGTCGTTCCTTACGCCCACCCTCTCGATCGCCAGAACGTGACAACCAAGTACTTACTTCTGACATTATCTTCTTCTCATCAGTGCTGGATCCTATTACCTCAATTATCACATCAATCAGTACTTTGCATACTGTAGTGTTATAAAAATTTTTCTTTTTCTTTCCGCCAGCTTCCTTTCCGTAACCAGAATAGTGCAGTGACACTGTCTTCCTCAGAACCGCAGATAGGATAGTGGAAACACATATTTTCATCTCTTTTTTATTGCTTATCAAAACTCTCATGAATAATCGCTAAAAATAAAAGAAGGGAAATTTTTTTGAATTTATGAACATGAGAAGACATCTTTGGGCTCATCGCCAGCGGGTTGGTTCTATAACCAAAGCGTTCCAGTGACGTAGACTTGAGTCCCGGTGATGAAAGATTTTTTCATCACCAGAAAACGAACCCAGTGCATGTGTCACCGCCCAATTTATTGATTTTACATAAAAAAGAAGAAAAACGATCAATTTCAGATATATTACCAGTGTTTCTACGAGATTTGGGTCCGTTGTCAATATCGCTTCGTATTCCTGGAACTTATCATCCATTTCAAATAGTAGTGGCGTAGACATCTGCTTCTGTATTTCAAGCAAGCTAGGACCAGAAGCTGGGGCTAGATTAGTGCCAATGATTGTGGTCTTGAGCTCATTCATAGACTGCTTTAAATCGTAAGCCATCCTGCGTCTTAAATTTTCGAGCTTTTCATCTAATTGCTGATCAAAGTAATCTCGAAGGGAGTTCAGGATTCGACGTTCATTATCAGCATAATGACTAGATGACAACTGGTTTTGTGGTCCCAGCATTTTTGGCATCTTAGCAGGGGGTACCATCATTGATCGTGAAGTTTTTGGAGTTCCTGGGCTCACAATCGAATTCAATCCGTCTTCAGCGCGTGTAGTAGACGATGCACGCCTTTTTCGGTTACCTTATGAAATTAAAGGAGGACCAAACGATATAAATTGATGGGTAGCAGCATCAGATGAAAAAAAAACTACCCAAGCCCCCACCAAAAATATATAATATAATCTAATTCTATATAAGTTCCGAATTTTGTAAAGAATGTTCAAAATATAAATTGGACCATTTTCAAATATTTATAAATATAAATTTTTTCATGCGGGAGGAACTTGGCCGATGATTGGTCATGGAATATCCGAGCCGATTTTACCTGAAGCGTTATGGACTAGTGGTGAAGGAGGTGTCAAATGAAGTTCTTTTCTTGTATTTCTCGCTGAGTCCATCGATTTTGTAGGTGACTGCAGAATTCCATCGGAGGAATCATTGCTCTCAGATTCATCAGTTTCGACGTCTTTAAGCAAAGTAATATTCTTCCTTGACCGCTGTTTAAATGATAAACATGCACCTGGAAATTATTGAAAATGATGATTTATCCCTGACCGGATCATTTAATTAACACGAACTTAGAATTACGTGCTACAGTCCCATATTACCTCAAAATTGATTTATTACCTGTTGGTACAGATCGCGATTTACTCGACATTTGCAAAAAGCCAGAATTATTTTGAGCCTTTGAGGCTCGAATCTCCTCAGGATTAGCTATAAGACAATCATGATTTTCGTCTTCAGAGTCAGATCCACTCTGGTAAATGCTTTGAAATCTTGTCTTTGGTTTTGCTTGTATACCTACGAAATTTTACAAGTTTGTAGTGAAGTAGTAACACAACGTAAGTTGTCTCCAGCCTTTGTTTTTTATAGCTATTTCAAAGTGGGGAAAGAATGCATGCATTTGAAAAAATATTTTTTTTGTAGAACCTATCGCTCCTACAAAAAAGGTTTCTATCAAAATTTTACCATTTTCCGTAGATGTTCACTTTGATTTACCTCTTCACAACAGAATTATAATGCTTTCCTACATAAGAGATGGTGGGGAAAAATGGAACGTTTCTCGTCCCCTCAACATTCCAATGCTTTTATGTATAAACAATCATATCAAGTGTAAATCATAAATTTTCCACTTTATCTTGTTCGCACGTAGTGATTTCTGTTAGCGACTCAATTTTTTGATGAGTAAAGAATTGCAATAAAAAAAAATAACCTAATATTTTTCGACCACAACATAATAAAAATTTTCTTATAAAATCATTCAATGCGATTCTCTCTTAAAACGATGTTTCGAGACAAATACACATGTAATGACTGCACAGATACATAATTAATATTTATTTTGTAAAAGATTTCAAAAATTCGGTCAATCTAATTCCCAATTTAGGGAACGATGGGTCTTTTGATGTTAAATACGAGAGTTGAATAAATTGGGGATGAATAATTGGGGTTAAGAGTGGTTATAATTGTTGATAATTGACTTTTACTTCATATTAACAGGACTTACCAGACTTTGGAGTTTGATTTCTAGGTGGAATCGGGATTTTAGTACTAAAGATGTTGTTTAGTTGAGACTTTGATGCAGTTAAGGGTTTTGCTGAAATTTTTGCTTTCGAGGAAGTTTCGGACCTCCCCCCCTTTCGATCATTTTCACCATCGGTTGTCTCACAGTTGAGAGTTACTTGGGCCTTTTTTAATCTTCTGCGACCCTGATCCAAATCAGCTGAACACAATCAACATATGATCCTTTAATATTGAAATGAACCCATCGAGCAATTCATCAAGTTATAAGTGGAGTCATTTCAATTTTTGTACCTGCTCCGGTGATGAAGCAAAATGGATAACTTTGCCAAGAGTCCTTGGGCGAGTGCAATTTTTCCAAGTAGTCGTCAAGTAGATGATATTCAGTTGTCGGTGGGAATTTACAGGTGTCTTCTTCTGCACTATTAAACCATTTTTTCGGCACCAAATCAATGCATGGTAGCCCTTTTTCGTTTTTCTCGAGAAATTCGATGACTGCGAATGGTTCGCTGAGATTTTTTGGATCGCGAGATGGATGTGAGGTTTCCGACATTTTAGGTTATGAAAAAAAATCACGATTCGTACAATTGAACCTGGTGTTTTCGAGTAGTTTCATATAAACTGATAACTTTGCAGAATGATGCATATAGCTTATTATTTAACAGAAAAAATTGCGTTTCTATTTCCATGTGTTTTGAACGGTTTTTTGTCATCACCCCACTGATGCTTCTTTTTTAGCGCCACTATTCCTTCAAAACGATTATATCACAAATATCTGTCAAACACTTAACACACATTTAATTCACATTAAATTCTCACTTCTTGTAATTTACCGTCAACTTAGTTGGTGAAATCCGAATTTGAGACAAAAAGCCCGATAAACGGATGATACGAGCAATTATGAAAGGTTATGTACACGGACGCCAGATCTAACCGATTTATGTCCCACTTGCATGTAACGACTCCACTATTGAAATTTTCTAACGACCTCGATGATCGGATTTTCATGTCGATTGTTGATTTAAAACATAAAATTGTTTGTTTCTTCCACAATTTTAATCACGAGTTCAACTAAAACATATACCCTCATTCATATACCCTCTTACCAAAAAAAAACTGCATTTCACAATGCGAACAATTTTTACGTTATTTTCTAGTGGAGGAGGGATATGGCGT